>NW_006783288.1:2386046-2429806 GCF_000442215.2 Lipotes vexillifer
TTTTATATATATATATATATATATATATATATATATATATATATGTACACACACACACACACACAAAGAATGAAAGAATTAAGGACAGGACTCACAGATATGAGAATATGGTAATACTGCCATCGGTTGTCATCATGACGTAGCCTCTGTCCATCCATACTCCCATCCTCAGTTAGGCCTAATGGACTAGTTTTGAGCCTCAAAGAGGAGGAAGACAGTCCAAAAATGAAGAGGTTGACTCACGACAATCTGGACTGCCTTGGAGCACAAGGACAAAGTAAAAGATGAGTTCAGGATGGGATGGGTGTTGGGCAGCGGGAAGAGGCAGACAGCCTCCTCATGTCAGGACCAAAGAGAGCAGCAGAATCAAATCATGACTGCAAAGTAGGAACACAACAGCAGCAGTGCTCACTTAATGTAACCGAGTGGCAGACCCAAGGCAGATCTCTCACTGGGCCCTGGAGAAGACATGAGTGGGGGATTACTTGTTCATTAGCAAATGGATTTTAGCAGTAACGAACTGAAGATAGTCATGTTAATGGGATATAATTCATGCCTACTATCCAGTCTTGGATAGCCAATCTTGGCTGAGGCTGGGCCAAGGAGCTCGGGCTCCTTGGCCATGGAATTTATATATTGTGTTGTACTTACATCATCTTTAAACCATCTAGTTTCTTAAGACTTTTCTTGTGACTCTTGCCAATAAAATATTTCATACTAATGACAATTTTCTGAAAGAAGACACACATACTGTGCCTGGACACTCCCCATCACTGTCCACTATGGAAAGCAACTCTAGTGAAGAATCTTGAAACAAAACATACCTGATTTCAATGCATTGTTTAATACGCCAGCCTCAGTAGAATCTTCCAAGGGAGATTGGGAGACTAAGGATTAAACATTAATTAAGCACCTTCAACGTACCAAGACCCGTGCCAGGCATTCAGCAATATCATGTAACTCTCACGTCAGCTAGAAGAAGGAATAAGGATCACTCTGTCACAGACAAATTCAGAAGTAGAATTCAGTTTATAAACTTGTCCCATAACTAGCCTTTGAAAGACCCCTGTGACATTTTCCACTGGAGGCTACGTTTTCTCCCTTTTATTTCCGGAAATCGACAGAACAATACCCTAAGTCTAACCATAATAACCCTAACTCTTATCTTCCCATATCTCTTTTCCAGCCTGACTACAAGAGACGCATGCAGATAACCTTTCAGCAAACAGCCTGCATGCTGGCAAGACACACCACTAAGAAATTAAAGACCCTGATATTCTGAAAATTTCAACAACTGGGATAGTTCACTGCAAACAAAAGAAACGGAGCCTGGCTGACTTGAGCACAAAACAAAATTTCTTCTAGGCATACGTGTGAGCTGACATAATCAAAAGGACCTGGAACAGCCCCGGCTCAAGGAACGAGAGCAACCAGGCTAACTCTGGGGGGCAGAAGCAAATGGGCCACGTCGTCAAGGCTCTACTGCCAGGATGAATCAGCCGCGGACTGCTTCCATCAGGAGAGAGCTCTGCTTAAGATTCAGATTCAGGTTCGGGAAGAGAGGGAGACCGCGGGCCCGCCCGGGTCACGTGCCCGCCCGGGGCCTCGGCAGCGGAGAGGCAGGCTCAGCGACAGAGCCCACGCGAGGCTGCGTGCGGCCGGGGAGGACACGAACCCCACCGGAGAATCAGAGCGCTGGGCTGGCGAAATAACAGATACCCGGTACAGGAACGAGAGGCCTGTGCCCTCACGAATGCCCTGCGTCGCCACATTACGGGGCGAGCGCTTTCTGCTTGCTCACAGGCTCCTCACACACAGCCCTCTGGAGCTGAGGCTGGGCCACCGAGAGCTCGGGCTCCCTATCACCACGCACCACAACCCCTTCCGGCTTTGATTCATTACACAAGCCGCTTCTATCTTAGCCACCGGAACATGATATATATGGTAATTTATTTCACTGCTTTGTACTTGCTGCCGCCCCTCACGTCCCGTATCATTTAGGCTGAGCTCTGCATCGGCAGCAGTGAACACGAAGACCCACCCGTCAGTCGGAGAGAAAAGAACCCTCCCCCGGCCCTCCTTACACAGGGAGTCAGCCCAACCACAGTCCAGACAGGACCGACTAGCCTCAAGCCCTCTGCCAACATCTGTCTGCCTGAGAATGCTGAGTTCTACAAATCAGAGATGGAGAAAATGCGCAAGCTGTGCAACTGAAATCAAACAGCCGCAGGAATTGCTCTGGAAGCACACAAAAGCTCTTCTTCAAAGATACTCCGTTACTGAAATTAAGCACTGTAGAGTGTCCAGAGATAAGTTTAGAAATTTCCTGAACCATGAGGCAGAATTTGTGATTCTGAAATAATTTGTATGAATCATCCACTTCATTAAAGGGTTTTCAATTTATTACTGTGACATGCAAAAATAAAAACATGGGCAAATGCTACCCTTAAAGATGAACGGAAGTCTGTGTAAGGGGAAAGAGATGAAGAGATGGCTTTGCCAACAAAAGGGATGAATTACAGAATCTGCTTTTACCTGGTGGCCTCCAGAGCTGAATGTATGACAGGCTCTTTATTCCTGCAAATCTGACGTCAGACAGAGTTTTCCAGGGAGTAATCTGTGGGACAGACATGCCTCCACTTATCGTATTTACTAGATACAGCAATTTGGTAGGAAAACCTGGAAAGCTACAGGGTCAGGGAGAGAGCAATGCACAGACCTCACAGTCTTCTTCCCATGTCTCCCGGCAAAGTGGTCCCCCCACTGCAGGGGGACCCACAGTTCTCAATGGGGCGAGAAGACAGGCTAGGAGACGCTGAGTATCTCTGTTCATAAGGTGGGAGCGTTCTGACAGTTTTGTGCAAATTTTTTACTTCTAGACAATTTTTGTTTCCAAGGAGAGAGCAAAGAAGGGTAGCAGGAAGAGAGGGAATAAAGGATCACTAAACAAGAATTTTTAAGCAAGATATTAACATTCAGTGTTGTTGTTCATATGTCTACGAACTAAGGCTCTCCATCTCCTCAAATTTGAAAGAGATCTCCTTCACATAAAGAAGAAACAAGTGTGTGTGGGTGTGTGTTTCCACACACCCACACACACACACACACACACACACACACACGGGGGTGGGAGGTATTAAACGGACTTATTCCAGATGTGGACTAGGTGCTTGAGCCATCCTTACTAGGGATTAAGTTGCAGGTTGGTCATAGTTAGTTTTTTAGTTATATATGCTAAAGAGTTTATTACTATTATTTTGGAACGGCATATAAATGACCACCCAGTCGTAAATGCTTTCTAAGATGTTTTTATGTTCTCATTTCCCGAAATGAGTCTCCAGTTTGCAAACGGACAGCAGCTCCTGTTACTTGTTAGCATAAAACTGTATCCTTCTTTTTGACTTCCATGCCCTCTAGTAACAAACCCCAATTAGCCTATCTGACCTTGTCTCTCCTCACTCCTAGAACTGTGACTTAGCCAGGCTGATGCACATTCTATGTTCCATGTATGTTTAACTCTTTCCAGAAGTTATGCCTTTGTTTATGACATTCCACACATTGGGAACAGCCTCAATTATAATTCTTTGTTTCATTATCATAGTTCATGATTCACAAATTAACTTTGGCCTAATTTCCCTGAGCCTAAGCTCACACTGACCTTTTAAGTTTTCACCACAATTATTTTCCTGTCCATATGCTGTCTTTAGATATCTTAGAGCTAGCTATCCATGCGCTTATTGCTTTTATGCTCACAAATAGTTGATGAGCATTTCAAAGGCAACAATCAATTTGTCCACATCTTTGTGACTCTAAAGCCACTGAACTATGGGGGGTATTTTCAGACATACTCAGAAAGCTTTGTTGAATAATTAAGTGGACCTCTTTGTGGCAACAGGCTGCACTCAAAGCACAAGATAGGGAGAAAAGGGAATGGAGTTAATAAAAAGTAAGCAAAAAACATTGTCCCACTCCCCGAGGACTCCCTCTTACCTCTGGAGACACTAAAACCCACATGAAAAATAACAAGAGTACATATGTGACACAAATTCACATTTTTACCTCAGGGAAATATAAGCTACCTCTGTTCAGTCCTTTGACCCAGTGTATACAGGCACTCTGCATCTATGGGGGGAAGTGAAGATCCAGGAACTGATGGAATCAGAGCCAGGGAAGTCCCAGCGGGCTTTACTGGGGTAAATCAGGGTCCCCTGCTTTAGGAGAAGCCCCTACGCTGGACACGGCAGAAGACAACTGAGGGGGCAACCAGAAGTGTAATACTGTTGACTATTACCCAGCAGTTCTTCTGTCACTCCAGCTCAAGAAGGTTCCTTTTTTAAATTTTTATTTTTCCAGCTGCATTGAAGTATAATCACTATGCCCCCAAAATGCATATAATTAATGTATATAATTTGGTGCGTCTGGACATATGTGTACACTCAAGTTACCATCACCACAATCAAGGTAATAAATACATCACCTCCAAAAGTTTCCTTGTGCCCCTCTGGTGGTTTTCTGGTGTGTGTGTGTGTGTGTGTGTGTGTGTGTGTGTGTGTGTGTGTGTGTGTGTGTGTGTGTGTGTGTGTGTGTGTGTAGAGCGCTTAACCTGAGATTTACCCTCTGAATAACTTTTTAAAGGCACAACACCTTACTGTTAGCTATAGGCACTATGATGTGCAGCACATCTCTAGAACGACTCATCATGTGTAACCATAAGTTTATTCCAAGAAGACTCATTTTCAGAGAAGCATCTACCACACTGCTGTGAACTGCCCTCTAGAGGCAGGTGGAGAGTAATGCTGTGCTGTCCCGCAGCACAGGAATGTTGCAGGAAAGCCAGTAACCCTTTCCTTCTAGATACTCTCATCAGCTTGAAAATGCAGAAAAAAGTGGGTGGAGGTTCACTCTGCATTTTTTTTTTCTAACTCGCTTAGAAAGTGCCCGGGCCTTCTTTATTTTTCATCACCATACTTATCGCCACCTGCCACAGTATCCATTTATTTGCTTATTTACTATCTTATTTCTCCCATGAGAATACCTATTCAGTCTGTTTTTTTGTTGTTGTTGTTGTAGCTTCTAGAATGGAGCTGGACACTTGGCAAAAGAGCATGAATAACTGTTGAATACATGTAGTATTTGTAGATAAATGAATTAAATAATTTACTAGTTGTTCAAGATGTATTTCAAATACCTTTACATTTCACTTTGCAGAATATGTTGCCCGCTAAATGGATGAAGCCTCAACTTCATCTGAGGCTCAAAGGAAAAATCATAGTTCCTTCTCAAGGTAGTCTGGATGATTAAATAACATAGCATAGTGTCTGCAACTGAAAAGTTGTTTAGTAAATTTTGTTTATCTTTACCAGAAGTAGCTGAATTCTCCCCTATCACACACACACACTTTAATGGTAAAAATCCTCCTTATTTATCTGCAGTGATGAACAAATACCTTGTCTTAGGCACGTGTGTCTTTAAAGTATAGAAACATAACTCTTGATACATACTGAAAGTGCGCTTAATAAATTAATGAATCCTGCAACAGACATTCTCTAATAGGACTAGTGACACCTTTTATAGTTAATACAATGCCTATATCCTGAAATGTGCTAACATGAATTGCAAATGTGCTAAATTTATTAATATCATAAATAAGCAGTCTGAAAATTAAACTACTGTTATCAATAACATTTCTGTTGCATTAGAAATAAGATCGTGACTCAAAAAAATAAAAAGATCGTGAATGCCTTTCTGCTTTCATTTTTTTAACTTGCTCTTATTCATAACAGTTGCAAATAATAAATGACACCTACCTATGATAAGCAAGACTTCAGAAAGACCCCAGTTTTTGTTTGTTCTATTTCTGAAACTTGTTGCTGACTCATGTGTCTCATCTTCTCATCCCTTCCCTCCCTTAAAGTTAATTATTTGAATTCCATCTGACAACTGCCCTTCTGAACCCATGTTCTTTTTTTGCAGATCACTGGCCAGAAAACAGTGTCTCGACAAAACACACATGAGATTTTATAGATGGTTTTGAATGTAATGAGAGGGAGCAACATTTTCTTGCTTTTTGTCTGTATTTTAGAACTATTTTCTATCATGCAGGTGTGCAGCTTATACTTTAGTGGAATGCTAAACATATAATGGACAGAGCTAGAGGGAATATGATTCTATGAAGAGTAACTAAACCAAAGACATTTTATTCTACCTTTTCAACATTCATCACACTAGCCACATTCTCTTGTGGTCTTTATACTCTTACCCAACGTTCATCCGACAATATTTCATTTCTGCTTCCACTGAACCAACAACTCAGAGATTCTTTTTTTTTTTTTTTAACATTATGTCCTCTTGTCTTCTCAGATTTCCTAGGCCTGCATCTCTCCCTGGAGCACTCACTTCTGCTTTCACAGCCTCTTCAAACTCTCAAGTCACAGGAAAGGGCACAGATAGGACCAAAGCCTGATAGCACATAAGACCTGCCTGGTCTCAAACTCGGGACATTCTCTACCCCATTTCCCATTTGTCAAAACATGACTCAGGTGAAATGGCTCCTCTTCAGCTTCCTGAGCCAAAGGTCCTAACACCCTCTTCAGTATTCCTCCATCACTTTGTTAATGCTGACATCACGTTCATCAAATATTTAGACATTTTAAATTTTATCGCATTTAAATAGCTACACGTGTCCAGTAGAGTGAGGCCACGTTGCAGAGATTTCGAATAACTCTCCTGGCTGCTTCCAGCACCACCTGAGAAACCCTGAACTTTTATTTTTCCAATGGCTTCAGTATCTTCTCTTCTAATCTCAGCTTTGTTAAAGAATAGCTTTGTTTTACTATTCTTCTTCTCCCATATAGACTATTTTCTCCAAGATGCTTTTTCTATTTTTTGTTTGTTTGTTTTGGTCTTTTTTGTATTAGAGATTTCCCTCTAATCTGATCTTTAGCCACCCCCCCCCAACATATAAAAGTGTGGAAATTAAAACTGAATGGAAGTATGTGTTTGTGGATAGGGCTTGTGGATGGTGGTCTTTATTGCACATGGAAGTGACTGAAATAGTGTTTGTTTATTTTTAAAGTTAGCGAACCCCCCATGTCAACTCATTCAGGTTGTTAGATGCAATAGAAAACATTTCCTAAGATCTGGCTGGACTGTGTATACCCAGCTATAGATGTCTGAAGAGCTGACAGAGAAAAACAGTAGGAGAGGGGAGGTCTCAACCTTCAGCATATAATTTAGTGCCAACTGGGCCTGTTTTCAGTAGGGAACCCAGCTCTTCACTGCTGCTTGTGTTTTACAGTACAGAGATCTTCTGGTAGCCCGCGCCAGAGAATAAACCCCCTATATATTCTAGGCGGAAGTAGAAAGGCCATTCCCTGTCTGCAGCATGTGATGGAGGAACTTTTGGTATTCTACATGATTCTTAAACTTCCAACCACTTCCTTTTTTTTTTTTTTTTTTTTGTCTGCACCATGTGGCACATGGGATCTTAGTTCCCTAACCAGGGATCAAACCCGCACCACCTGCATTGGAAGTGTGGAGTCATAACCACTGAACCACCAGGGAAGTCCCTTTCAACCATTTCTTATGATTGAAGCCTTGCCTGAGCCCCTCAAGGGTCCCTTCATACGAACTGGGTAGGTTCTCAGACCTCCCTACTGTCGACGTACTAGTCTGCTCTCTGGGGACTTCTAAATTAGTTACCGCTCATCCTCCCCTATTCTGTTCATCTTCTTATGAGGTCGAGCTGAGGTAACAATGTGTTCAATCTATTATTTTTAACCAGAAATATGTCAATGTCTTTGTACTTAAATGTGAGGGGTTTAAGTGATGTGGACAAAGAACAAAGAACACTGCCTGCCATCGAGCCATCAGTCACAGCAGCCCACGTGGGCAGGTCACCTTGAAGGGATGGAGGAAAACAGGAGTCTAGCCCTAGATCACTGAGATGCTTATCAAAGAAATAATTTCAATGAGCCCAGATTCTTGCATCTTCTCATACATAGAAAAATACTAAACTCATTTACTTGAGATGTCTGTGTTTTGTGATTAGCAGTTATCTTTTAATGTTCTATTATGTGAGTTCATTTCCCAGCAAAAATTCCTATACATCCTGGCTCTTCCCTTACCTCTTTGGAGTGGAGAGGTTTTCTCCCAGGCTACAGTCCTCAGTAAGGTCCCGAGAAAAACATAACTCACAACTTTTAGGTCGCATGTTTTTTTTGGGGGTTTTTTTTTGGGTTTTTTTGCAGTACGCAGGCCTCTCACTGTTGTGGCCTCTCCCGTTGCGGAGCGCAGGCTCCGGACGCGCAGGCTCAGCGGCCATGGCTCACGGGCCCAGCCGCTCCGCGGCATGTGGGATCTTCCTGGACCGGGGCACGAACTCACGTCCCCTGCGTCGGCAGGCGGACTCTCAACCACTGCGCCACCAGGGAAGCCCCACGTGGTTTTTTAAATCAACAGTGGGATGGAGGAATCTTATCCATCCTTGTTTTTCTAGTGTATGGTGCACAGAATGTGGCAGCCACTTTAAAATATTCACAAAATGAACAGATAGATCAAGCATAGATGGGTGGATGGGTAAGTGGATAGACACATGAAAGAGGACAATCTCTTTGCGGCTAAAAGAGATTGTGTGATCTCTATCACCTATGGAGGGGTGAGCTGTCTTTTGAAGGAGCCTCTCTTTGGAGTTGTCTTTCTAACTCATGAAGAGGCATATCTGCTTTCCAGTTCATCGGGTGTTTCCCTGGATTGATTTACAGGACACTGATAGTGACTAGGCCCTGTGTGAGATCATTTGCCCCTTTTCTATGTTTTCTATCCGCATCAGGGCTACAGAGCAGCCCTTACAGCAGCCAGCTATCTCTCCTCCAGGCATCCTGTTATGAATGGCATTACAGAAAGTGAAGATCACTGCTCCTTCTTCTGGAAACCTGTGAAGCAATGTTGCTGCAGTAAGAGACAGGGTCTTGCAATGCAGATTTTATGGATTTTCCGTGAAGCATGTAAGGTAACAGTACACTTTTCAATGATTTCTGCTCTGCATACGAGTCTGTGATTGCATCTAGCATACAATACCATAGCAATGGAATTCATGAATATTTTACTTATACAGGGAAAAGGAGCCTGCCCAAATAGCTTTTTAGCTTTTATTTTGTAAGGTTTCAGATTTAGGGTTTTTTTTGGTTTTTTCCCTCACCTCCCAGATTCTGGGGTTTTTTCCTAAACCCTACATTAAACAGCTGCTTTGAAAGTTTCTCTTCCCCTTTAAGTGTTTTCACATTTACAGACTGTGCTCCTATGATCTAATAAAATTAAGCTATCAGGAGGAAATCATCATATCAGAAAGGGCTGGGGAAGCATTGTAAAGCACCAGACACCTCACAAGAGGAGCATCTCTCGGGAGTTTGCTCTGGGAAAGAAGCAGTGGGTGGAATTGCTGAGCTCCTTGGTCTGATAAGCTGATGCCTGCCTTCCTACACTTGTCTTTTTTACATAAGCATTTTCCTTTTAAGGCAGCCCACGGCAGCACTGGGATAGAAGCCAGCAGGCACAATGGTCAGATCTAAGTATTCCAGGGAGGAGATAAAAATAGAACGTTGTACCTGAGTGAATGAACTTCTCACATTTAAAATCTAGAGCTGCTTTATGAAAGTGCTTTCGTTTCCCACGTTACTCCCCATCCCCATTTTCTGGTCTACTTGTAAATGTTAACTTCCGAGGGACAGAATATGCTTCTGATTCTAACAGCTAGAACAGCAAAAGGACCGGGGGCATTTCTTTTTTTGCATGAAGTGTCTCAGCCTAACTAAAAACATGAAGGAGGTCAACTCTCAAGTGCAACTCACTGGGAATTTACACCCCCAGTGACTACTCATCTTGCCAAGTATATTTTCTTCTACTTAAATCCCTTGTATTTTTGAGGCTCGGCTGACTGTTCTTCCTTAAGGAAGATGCATAGCAGACAAAAAGTGACTTCTGTTGACAACTGATTCTCAGACTTCAGTATGTATCTGAATTACTTGGGAGGTTTTGTTTAAAATGCAGATCCGTGGGCCCTGGGCCCTGTTCCATATTTCCCAAATCAGAATGTTTGCAGTATTGCAAGAAATACGTGAAATCTAATCTCCAAAACGCAACAAGGGGTGATATAAATATAAAATAAAATATAAAATATTTTAGTTTGCTGAGTCAAAACATCACAGACCGGCAAAGTTAGACAAATCTAAGCCATGGGTAAAAGTCTTCCCTACCCACCCCCCACTACCCTATCCCTGCCCCTTTCTACCTAGTGTTTCTTTTGCTCCATGTCTGCTTCCACAAGGTTTACATTTAATTTTAGCTTGAATATGCCTTTCATATGGTATCCCTCATACGCAGCACAGGATTGAGAATGAAGTAGGCAGCCCACCAGTGTTAACTAAGTATCTGAATGGTTAACAGGCCAGAGGAGTGGCACTTTGAAAGGAGACTGAGATACTGTTAAAAGGACCTACTGTATAGTACAGGGAACACTACTCAATACTCTGAAATGGCCTATATGGGAAAAGAATCTAAATAAAAAAGAGTGGATATATGTAGTAATATATGTATAACTGACTCACTCTGCTGTACACCTGAAACTAACACAACACTGTAAATCAACTCTACTCCAATTAAAAAAAAAATGTTCTCATGACTTTGGGGAGAACTCTAGGAAGAAGTCTTGTATTTAGGTGGTATTTCAACCATACTTTTGTGTCCCCAGAAGAATGATTTATTTCTATGATTGTATGGGATAGATTTTCTTAGTTAAGTGGGTTCCTCTGTAGATTCATTTGACTGGATCACCTTTAACAGACAGATTCCTGGGTTCTCTGTTCTTTGGCTTTCTCAGGTCACTCACGGAGTACGTTATTCTAATAGCCACAGAACAGCAGAATGAACATCTTAAATAGCTGTCATGAAACATAACCAAATATATAAAGAGCTATGATTCTGGGCAGGTGTTTATAACAGAAAGTACCTCCATATTCTGAAATAATTGAGGAAACTCCCTTTTCCCCTTTTCTCTCTTTCCTCCATCTCTTTTACTTTTCTCACTTACACAGATGCTTTGGCTGTAACACGGTACAAAAATAGAGATCCAGAGTTATCATTTTTGTTTCGTGCGTCAAATGGCTAGAAAAATATTACCTGCCTCAGAGCATTCACGTAGGAACTAAAAAGGATAAACACTTGAAAGGCACATAGCATAAGATCTGATACGTAACAGAACTTAGAAAATATTCGCTGTGCTAATAATGCACTTAGAACGTGTAAAATGAGTTTGGACGTGTTTCCAATAGGAGCTTCCAAAAGTTTAGGTCAATTCCTTGGAGTCCCAATTTCAAAAGGAAATTGCTGAGAGACAATGCAGGACCATGCCAGAATTAAATGAATACCCTCTAAGGCCCACTGCAAAAAAATGTTAGATGAGCATTCCATTCAAAAAAGACATCATTGGTTAAGCAATATAGACATGCTGAAGAGGACACATCTTCTTGGCCATTTAGAAACTAAAGAGTCGATAACCCTGAATACATTTAAGCCCCCAAATACCTAACTACTTTGATCAAAAAACCTAGTTGATAATCATGTATGTTTAATGTTTCTCATCAAGCCAAAGGCACCTGTGCCTCTCTCAGTCCTCAGAAAACGCCAGCTGTTAGTTATCCACAATAAATGGGATTTCACATTTTGTGACAAGCTTATTAAGGGGAAAGTACAAATGCTGGTCTGAAACAGAGAATGGTAAGTTATCAAGACTTTTTCTCTCAAACATACATCATTATGTTTATTATACTCATTCTTTTTGAGAATTTTGTGTTCTAAGGCAGAGAGTGGCATTAACAAGAGGATATATCAGAAAGCATTCTTTAGAAGAAACTTCAGCTGCAAAGCACCACACTGTAATATATTTATTGGAATATCCCCTTCCCACTACTATCAACCTCCCAACCTGGTGCATTTCCAAAACTACCACCCAGTTGCTTGTGAGAGAAACGCAGGAGTTATTCCTCACATCTTTCTTGCCTCACCATCAATATTCAAGTTCTGTCAGTTTCATCTCCTATACATCTGTCAAGTCAATCCATCTCACTCTATCTCCATACCTACAACCTGAACGTCTGTCACCTTTTAACTAGTTCATCTGCCCCTCTCTAGAGTCTGTAATAATCCATTTTTCTTGGTGCAGCTCAGATTATCCTTTTGGATTTCAACCTGGATCATGTGACCTTTAAGCATGTCCTACTTCCCTTAGGGAAAAGCAAACATCCTCAGCCTGGCCAACAGGCCCTGCAAGGTCCTCATCTCCCTGCCTCTCCAAACTCCACTGGACTTTACTCTCCTACCTTTCTGTACTGATGTCAACGAGAACGGATGCTTAAACTGTACTGTACAATAGGTTCTCTCCTCTATATTACTTTGCAAAGAGCTAATTAAGGTACATATTTTGAAGAAATATTCAAAATAATAAATATAGTTCACCAGATTAAGAACTAAGACGTGGGCACTCATCAACACTGGAAAACATGCTAGATCAAAACTTCTTTCCCTCACTGCACGAGTATACCACGAACATGCTCTATTCATGTGGAAACTATAAAGAGGTGCTATGTGCGTTAGAGCCCATATTTACTTAACTTTAAATGATCATATGAGTCTAGTTCAAGTAAATAAGACTTTCAAAGCACTTTGTTTTACAGAATAATAGTGGTTTTTTTCCTCCAGCTGAACTTTTCAAACAGTGTATCTTGCTAGTGAACTTGGGTGAACTGCTTCACTTCTGAGTCTTTTCCCTCCAGTTAAAAGGGGGTTAATAGGGCTTCCCTGGTGGCGCAGTGGTTGAGAGTCCACCTGCCGATGCAGGGAACACAGGTTCGTGCCCCAGTCCGGGAAGATCCCACGTGCCGCGGAGCGGCTGGGCCCGTGAGCCACGGCCGCTGAGCCTGCGCGTCCAGAGCCTGTGCTCTGCAACGGGAGAGGCCACAGCAGTGAGAGGCCCGCGTACCGCAAAAGAAAAAAAAAAGGGGGGGGGGTGTTAATAACACCTGACACACAGGTTGGTGGTGGGAATTTAATGACATTATGGCATGGCATAGAAGTATGGCAGGTGGTTTTGTTCCCCTTTTCATTTGTTTCCCTTCAGTTGTTTTACTAATATGAGTTTGAAAAGAGGAAAATGCACTTCAACTAGTTCCCACTCAGAAACACAGAATATTTTTACGCTGGAAAGGATGTAAAGATCACTGAGTTCAACACCCTCATTTTACAGATGAGAAATCTAAGGTCCCAAGTGGTGCCCCAGGTCTCAAAGCTAGTTAGTGTGACAGTTGAGACCAAAAAGAATGTCTTGTGATTCCGACATTAAGCCATTTTGTATTAAATCACACTAATTTGCGTAGATTTCTATTTTTCTGTTTGCAAATGACTATAAATATATCTAAATTCGGGCTAAATTCAATTAATAATTTTCAGAAAGGAATCCTAACTACAAATAGATTACGCCAAAGAGTTCAGACTAGGAAAGAAAAAGATCTGAGCCTGATTCTTGAATCTGTTATTTATTAGCTGAATAACCTTGGGCAAGTCATTCAATTTCTCGGAGCCTTTGTAACCTCATTTGTTAAACGGGAAATGTAACACCTATCTCAAATAATTACCGTGATGATTATATATGAGATAAACTCTGAATGCAAAGAGCCAAATTAGAAGGGTGCTCAGAACCTAATAAGTCCATAAAAAGGTTAACTTCCTTTCTCTCTCCCAGAGAAACCCCCAAATAAGTATAGCATCCTACTTTGAAGGCTTCCTGTTAGAATACCTAAGTCAAGGTGTAAGGAATGATAATGGGGACTTGTGTGGTCATGACCGCTAATAGAATTCATAATATCAGTTTAAGTTTGTTTTCAAAGTTAAAGAGAAATTCAGGGGGCTTTAAAGTGTCTTTGAAACGAACCGACTTTCTTCTATTTCCGTTGAAAAATCGCATATAAATTCCTTTTTTTTGATAAGGAGAAAAAAGAGAACTAACAGCAGGAAAATTTTACCTATGATTGATGCTTCCAGTCAGCTCAAAAGAACAAGTATTTCAGAGGTAAAAATTCTGACGCATCATTTTCTGACAAAACTACATTAAACAGCCACAAGTTCAATCCATTAACGCAACTCTGTAAAATGACAAAATTAAGTCTTTGATATTAATAATCTTCAAATAGTTCTCTTCCTCCCCCAATTCTCCAACCCAAGTCTTTTTTTTTTTTTTTTTTGGTCTCATTTACTGGGTAGGATTGCATATTACTCTGCTTTTGATTGGCAGGATGAATAGACACTGTACTAGTTTACTTCCTGGGCATCAGATTGTGGTGTTAAATTGTGCAATCACAGGGAAGCAGAGCTGGGGTAAAAGAGGTGAGAAATGGAATTGCATTCCTTTAAGATCCCCAGCGGTTGTATAATATTTTATATTGTATCTTGATTTTCTTTTTCTTTTAGTTTCTCAAAATATTTTCCTCTTGTTCTTACAAGGAGCCAAGTTTTTTTAAAGGCAAAAGATGAATGTATTTCAGGCCCCACTTTGTGGCTGAGGAAACTGAAGCAAAGGAGTAAAGCAAATATATCTGTATTACACAACTTCTGAATAGCATTGCTTCAGATAATTATTCTGATTCCCAGTCTGGGGAATCTTCTATTTTTGACCTAATAGTGCAATGTGTAAGCCCAAGGGGGAAAAAATACCTATTCTTTAAGTAAGAATAATGGGCAATCTATGATTATTGACTTATACCAGTATAGATTCTAACCACCCAATAAATTATTTTCTTAAAATTAGCTGTATATTTTGAAGCCACTGAAAGTGTGTGTAAGTTCAAGTTGTATACATAGAGATAGATAGAGAATATGTGTGTGAGTATATCTGTGTTTATTAGGAATTTGTCTTAGGGTAATATTAATAAAGGTAATGCAAGAAGCCAGGTTTCAGATTTACTTCAAATCTAGAGCCAATAGCATTTGCTACTTGGTTGAGCATCAGATGTAGGGAATGAGAGAGAAGATGACTCATTTTTTTGTCCTAAGAAACCAAGAGATTTGAGTTCCTACTTGCAGAGATAAATAGATTACAGAAGGAACAGGTATTTTAGGAAATGGATGAGAATCAAGAGTCCATTTCCTGACGTTTTAAGTTTGTCCATTAGATAGCCACTTGGGGATATAAATAGACAATTATATATATGAGTCTAGAACTCAGAGGAAAGGTTGAGTCAGAAGATATAATGGTAAAGTACTTAAAGTATTTATAGCCATGATATTGGATGTGATCAACCACAGAGTGAGTGAAAACAGGGAAGAGGAAAGTTGGAGCCTGGAGCATTCCCATGCTCAGAAGTCCCAAAGATGAAGAATCAGAAAAAGAAACTTTAAAGATCAGTGAACTTAGAGGAGAAGTATTAAGAGATCAAGTAAAGAAGTATTTCAAGAAAAACTGTCCTCAGCTCTGCTCATTGCTGCTCACAGGAAGAGTAAGACGAAGACTGAGACTTGATCAAATTTGGCAAAGGTAATGCCATTAATGCCTTATTAAGATCATGTGCCAGGGAGCTATCAAAGCAAATGCCTTTTTGAGGGATGTGAAGAAAGGATGTTCTGCTAAACAAGAGACCTGAGAAAGGGAGGGCATGCAGATATAAGGCCAAGAAAATATTTTAATGAGATACTATTGTACATGGATATTAAAGGAAATGGTCCAGGAAAAAGAAAATTTGATAACATGGGAAAGAGGGAAAAACAGTTGCCATAACTTCAGAAGACAGGATGGATCCCAGTGCAAAGAGAAGCATCAGCCATGAAAAAGAATACAAACAATGTTACAAAAAGAAAGGCAAAAACACAGATTCAAATTCAGATAAATTGGTATATTGGTTGTAGAAATATGTAAGTTTTCTTGGATATGTCTCTATATTCTTAGTCAAATATTAAATAATCAAGAAAAAAAGAATGAGGAGGGAGAAGGAGGTATTGGTGATTTGAAGACATAGAACAAGTTTCAGAATATTTGCCTAAGAGAAGATGAAGCTAGGGAAATGTAATTGGATAACTGGACAACATACATCTGCCATGAATTTAAAGTGAGACCAGACAGCGTGGTCGTGTGATTTTTTTTTTTTTTCATATTATCTGTGTCAGTACAGCCGAAAAAAGACTGGAATTTAAATGTAGCCAGGTGAGGATAACAGAGGGAGCGAGCGAGGGACTGAGGAATTGAGAGTGTATGCAAGAAAGTGATCGTAATGATGGGCCTTATGATGTTAGCCAGGCTAGGAGGGAAGTGAGGCTAAGGAGTGGTCAAGAGAGTAGAAGATGAAAATAGTCAAATGGGTTGGAAAAAGCAGAGGGGTTGAAGAATTGTTGACTATGAGGACATTAGAGGAAGTAAGATGGAAAGCTGGGGGTTGTAGCTGGAAAGTGTGTTTGAAATAGGGGTTATGGAAGAGGTGGAGTTGGGTAGCTAAGGTGGAATGCAAGAGAAAATCCTTGGAAATGAGCTGCTCCAAAAGCTCAGAGAGTAGCTTATTGGAAGCAACTTTTCTGTGAATACTGAAATGTTCAAGATTTATGACAGGAGAAATGTTGGTGAGAGACAGTGAGCCAGTTGTTAAAATTCTCAAGGAATGAGTGGCAATGGCCAAAAGATCTACAGATGGTTGCAATGGTCAAATGGCATATTCCTCAAAGATGTAGGAAAAAATTAGTGAATATTGATTCCGATGGGCATGAAACATTTAAAAATTAGCCCAATATGTGTTTTTTTTCCTCAAATAGAGTTCAGACTATTTACAGATTGAACATGACACCTGTAGCTATAAGACTAACACGAAAAGCTACATCACTGTAGGCCCCTTTATACTAATGTGATCAGAACAAGAGTCCATTTCACTGTTATACAACCTGGTTCTTTGGACCTTGGGTGCTTTTCTTCAAAGATGGCTTATCTTTGTCTGGGTACATTTGAATTTTTACCTTTAACATACCCAAAGGACTTATTTATACCTTCACACCCAACTTTTAAAAATTTAAGCTGAAAGAAAAGTAGTCAATATCCAAGATAAATTAAGGAGGAATGAAACAGAAAGAAATACTAATATGTATGGAGATAAGCAAACAAAAGTTAAACTTCGAAGAAAAATATTTCTTCGATCACAAAATGTCACGTGCCTGGGGTGAATCCTAGGTGTGTATGTCAAGGTCTCTGGGCCTTAGCCTCGCCCTTACACTTCATGGGGTAAACTAGGTGCTCACAGGAGGCACCCAGACCTCAACCTCAGTTTTTGATTTGTGCCTTGGCTAAATGGAGTTTAGCCCTCTCAACAGGAATTCTGACAACTCTCTTAACCTGTCTCAGCCTGGAATTCTTAGAAACTAGATCATGATCCCATATTCCTCTTTACTAGCCAGCAAGTAGTCTCAATCCTGGTAGACCATAAAGACCCTTATCACCTTCTGGCTTCAGTTATCACTATCTGGAGGCTCCTAACTATGACTCTTCCTATTGGACACCTCTGGATAAGAGACAGATCTAGATCAATTCTGAGCTCCCCACTTTCTTCCCACAGTGTAGTCTGAACCGCTGACTACCCTTCCTGTGGCCAGCTCCATAATCCAATGAGTTCTCTGGCCTTGGTCTTGTCCAGAGCTGGCTTTGCAGGTGCTCTTGCCTGCCGCTCCCATTGCTTACTCCCTGCTGAGCTCCCCAATGTGCCTGTGGGCAAAGCTTGTCTAGGTCATGATACACTAGATTATTTGATACCCTATCTCTTGGTTTTGCTTGGTTCCAGATCCTTGGTATGTCAATCATTCCAAGGTTGGATACTTTTCCCCAATCCAAGGCAAACACCTGTCTATCTTTGTGCATTCTTTGTCTGACTTCACAGCAACATCACATTAGAGGAAGAAGGCAAAAATAAGAGAAATAAGATTAGAAATGGTAGACATTTAAAAAGATATCAATAGGTATATAGCAAATATATTTATTTCCTTTTCAAAGAAGGAAATGAGTGTATATCACTTTATACATATGATTCTGTCATCAACATAGAATAGGAAAGAAAACTTTCTAAATCCTACAGAGAAGCTAACAGAACATTTAGCAGGTACGGTGATGTTTGATGTACTATTGGTTCCTCACAATTCATGCTTTGTTGCTTTTAAAAAGCTCAACGTTTAAAGGAACTATTTTTAAATTGTCCTCCATCCAATGTTAAGTGACAAAAGTAGGATATTAAGCAGTGTGAGATATACTCATAATTATGTTTAAGTATGTGCTCTCTGTGCAGACAGGTCTAAGACGTTCAGAAGAAATAAACTGAGCCAATCACATTCAGTTTATTTTTCACACGGATATTTTATCAATCAGGTAAGTCACTCCTTTTCAAAGAGGTAAAATGAATAGGGGTGACACAGAGGCTGGAGGTGCTACTCCAGAAAATTTCTTTCATAAACAAACATGACAAGGGGAAAAGTCTAAGACTTGAGGTGGAAGATAGATGTAGTACCTCCACACCTCAACTTTCTCAGTCCTTTCTAAACCCCCATGATTGGGACTGTAGTCTACTCAAGATGTCAACTGAATGAAAGAAAAAAATCTGCTTTGCATGAGATAAGAAGAGCACTGATATTTTGGACTCTAGAAACAAAGTAGAGAGAGGACAGAAAAGCCAGAAGTGACAGGTAAGCTCACCAAGATGAACAGTGGCTAAACAGATTGGGAAGGAGGGCCAGTGAAATTCCATGGTATAGGGTGAATAAAAGATTTATTTTTAAAGTTATTTGCATTATTGAGATATTTCTTTCTTTCCAAATTTTAAATAAGGCTATTTCACGTATACATGTATAAATTTATACTTCATGTATAATTTTTTATGATTAAGGTTTGTGTGTTTGTGTATAAATCAAAGCAAACATGAAATTTTCCATCAGGATCGGTAGAATGAAGAGTAAAGTTTGCATGAATAGAAACAGGAGCTAAGAGACCAAGGTAGCCATGAAAATGTCTTCTTGAATTTGCAGAAATATTTTACAGGGCTTTGTACCTTTCTAAACCATGGAATTGATGGGAGGTATGTAACCTAATTTGATCTAGATCTTCAGACAAAGTGAAAACCCAGATCATTTATGGGAGTAAGAATCAGAAATGAGATTGACCATAGGGATGGAACTGGAGATATTATCTACTGGAATCTATATTCATATCTTATCCAGCATAATAAACATGACTTGTAATGTTCTATCCAGTCAAGGTATATAACTTTATACCATTAAATTTTTCACTTATTCTATGTCTACAGAGTGTCACTCACCATATTAGGCACTGGAAGTACAACAAGGATCCATACTCTCATGGAGAAGCATCAAAAGTATTTGATGCTCAAGGTTCTATTTCAAGCAGGTAGTATGATGTGATGGAAAGCCAGCGTAACTGAATTCAGAACTGAGTTCATACCTCAACTCTTTCCTAACTAGCTGTGTTACCTTACGTGTGAATTATAAGTTTTAGGACTCAACTTTTTCAATTTCAAGATGAGATGGTTGAATGGATGATGTCTAATATTTCTTATTACTGGGGGCTTTGTAAATCAGAAATCCATGTAAAATTCTTATTGCTTACTACAGTAAGTGGTCAAATGAGTAAGTCCCAAAACCATTATTGGTCCTATGAAGAAAATGTGACTGAAGACAATACAACACACAGTCTAAAAACGAGTTTCTAAAATATGGATTTTTTTTGTAAACCTCCATTGACAATAACAATACCTGGGCTAAACTGAGAATTTTGAGAAGGAAAAGGAGGAAAAAACACCAGCATAGTTTAACCACTACAATGAACCAATACCTATGATAGGTGCTTTATATATCTTATTTAATTTTCACTGCAATGCAAGAGATGGGGATTATTAACTACCTCTACATAAGGATATAAAGAAAATAATAAGATAAGGAACAATAAGCAACTTGTACAATCTCAAATGGCTGGAGAAGAGGTTTGAATCCAAGTTTTCTGACTCTACTCACCACACTTCTCTCACTAATCAAATAGTTTTCTATCTGGAAAGATCATCTTACATTTCCTTTTCTGCACATCTCTTTTCCTTCTATTTCCTACCTCTGGCCAAGATGAGAAAAGGCCAAAATTGCAAAAGATATACTATTAAGCAAGTGAATACATATACCTGAATTTAAAATGTGACACACCCATGTATCCACAACCATATTTAGAAGGGAAACATTGTTCACCTCCTTGTGTGAGGAGCCATTATTCTAACTTCGGTCACCATGTATTAACTTGGCCAGTTTTTTAAATGTATGAATGGAATTATAGAGTGTATATAGTTTTTGTTTGGGCTTCTTTCACTCAAGTTATGTTTATGAGATGTACCCATGGTGTTAATTGCAGTGGTAAATTTTCACTGCTCTTTTACATTAACTTATATGGAACCACTTCAATTTATTTGTTTGTTCTAGTACTGTTGGATATTTAGGTTATTTCCAGGTTTGGGCTATAATGAAAAGTCATGCTAAGAACAAACTTGTACATGCCTTCTAGTAACACAGACTTTTTATCTGGTCTACACTAGCAGTGGAACTGCTTGGTCACAGCTTACTGTTGTAGATTGAATTTTCAGCCAAAGCTCTTTATCCCTTTCTGTCTCCTCTGCCTGAGACTTTGCAGTCACTCACATTAAAGGCAGAATGTAATTCCCCACACTTAAGCTTTGAGTTTGGTATTGGAATTTATGTTTGTGAATGAAATGCGGGCAGAAGTGATAGTTTGCCAGTTCCGAGCCCTGGCCACAGAAGCATTGCAGATTTTCTGCTATCACCGTGAAATGAGCTCTCCCTAAGTAGCTAACATCCTTTTAAACTTGGGCTTTAGAATGAAAATAGCTAGTACAGACCTGATCCCAACTTACTCAAAGGCGCCAAACCCAAGAGACATGCTGCTTAAAGCAGAGTCATGTTGAACTCAGCTTAGACCAGCCAACCCTAAGGCAAACCGGTGACACACAGCAAGAAATATTTTTTATTGTGGTAAAATACACATAACATAAAATTTACCATCTTAATCATTTTAAGTGTACAGTTCAGTAGTGTTAAGTATATTTACATTATTGTGAAACAGGTCTCCAGAATTTTTTCATCTTGCAAATCTCAAACTCTATAACCATTAGACAACAACTCCCCTTTTCTTAAGTGAAATAAGCCGGTCACAAAAGGACAAGAATCTTACCTCACTATGCTTTGTGGTGGTTTGTTACACAGCAAATATTAGATGGGAGAATACATATGTTCCATTGTGCTAGACCCTGACAAATAGTTTTTCGGAGTGGCTATACCAATTTATACTGCTGCCAGTACTATATGGGCATTCCACTTGCTCCACATTTGCAGCAGTGGGTGAGAATCAAATATGCTCTCCTTTCTTCAGCTGTTCTCCTTCCACACCTGCTAGCTTCTTCCTCCTGTGCAGTAAGGAGGATAAACCTCAACGTGAAATAATGTTCTAAGTCATTTTCATTTAAGACACTCTAGTGTGTGTTGACCTATACTGGAGTTTTCATAATACTAATGAGATTGAGCATCTTTGCATAAGCTAATCAGCCAACTGAACTTCCTCTTTCCTGAAAGTCTTGTTCAATATTTTGCCCACTAAAAAAGGGGGTATCATTTTTTCTTATTGATTCACGGAAACTGTAAACATTCTGAAAATCAGTATTTTATTGGTTATGTGCACCTCAAACATTTTATCTGACTCTAAAAGTACATTTTTACTCCATTCAAGTGTCTGATGAAAAGTTCTTAATTTTAATAAAGTATAGTATAATAATCCATTTACAGCCAGCCCGCTGTATCCACAGTTTCCATATCCAAGGATTCAAGCAACCTTTGATCACATGCTATGTTTATGATCAGGGTTGGCTGAATCCAAGGACGTGGAACCCATGGGTACAGAGGACCAACTGTGGGACCTGAACATTCATGGATTTTGGTATTGGTGGCAGGTCCTGGAATCAATACCCACTTAGATACTGAGGGACTGTACTTGACTACGGGGTGGGGGGTAAGGGGGAAGCTTGAAATTCTAAAGAAAGAATTTACATTGTTTCTTTAGAAGGTCACAATGGACATAATCTTTAAATCTTCCCAAAAAAATCATTACAGAACTAAACCAGTGTTCACATACTGCACTGTGGTGCATTTATGACACAGCTGCCTTAAGAAACTCTTTTCCTACCTGGAGTTTTAATAGGGCTTAGCACTGAATACAGCCGACATGGAAAGTTATTTAGATAACATTTCTTTGACACCCACACTTCATTCTCCTAGGATAGCTTAATGTGGGGAAGAGAAATAACAGAGTTTCTCTCTGATTTGAAATTTAAGAAAAATGAAAAGTGTCTGAATGTTTCACGGGTAAAAGCTGTATCATAATTTTTTTCTTTCTCAGTGAAAATAATTGACTTCTCCTGCTCTTGTAGCACAGTCTACAGTACAGGCACACCTCAGAGATGTTGCAGGTTTGGTTTCAGCTCACAGCAATAAAGTGAATATTGCAGTAAAGTGAGCCACAAAAATTTTTTGGTTTTCCAATGCATATCAGAGTTACACTTACACTATACTGTAGTCTATTAAGGGTGCAGTTGTGTTATGTCTAAAGAAAATGTACATACCTTAATTTACAAATACTTTATTGCTAAACAAAAAATGCTAACCATCATCTGAGCCTTCAGTCATAATATTTTTGCAACATCAAATTTCACTGACAACAGATCAACATAATATAATAATGAAAATGTTTGAAATATTGCAAAAATTACCAAAGTGCGACACACAGACATAAAATGAGCAAATGCTATTGGAAAAATGGTGCCAACAGACTTGCTTGACACAGGGTTGCCAGGAACCATCAATTTCTTTAAAAAAAAAACCTGCAAAGTGCAATAAAACAATGCATGCCTGTATTTTGTAGTTGCCATAGAATATAGGTAAAAACTAAAGTCCAGTATTAAAAGTAGAGTCAATATAGGTTTCTGGACTTCGGAGAGAGAAGATGAGGGCAAGAACAGTTATAGAAAGCGAGAAAAGGGTAAGGCAAGAGAGGAGAGGGTGTATGGTGTTAGGGAGTGTTCTAATCTCATACTTTTACATGTACCTGTCCAGTTTTCCCAGCACCACTTATTGAAGAGGCTGTCCTTTCTCCACTGTACATTCCTGCCTCCTTTATCAAAGATAAGTTGACCATATGGGCATGGGTTTATCTCTGGGCTTTCTATCCTGTTCCATTGATCTATATTTCTGTTTTTGTGCCAGTACCCTACTGTCTTGATTACTGTAGCTTTGTAGTATAGTCTGAAGTCAGGGAGCCTGATTCCTCCAGCTCCGTTTTTCATTCTCAAGATTGCTTTGGCTATTCGGGGTCTTTTGTGTTTCCATACAAATTGTGAGATTAGAACACTCCCTAACACCATACACAAAAATAAGCTCAAAATGGATTAAAGACCTAAATGTAAGGCCAGAAACTATCAAACTCTTAGAGGAAAACATAGGCATAACACTGTGTGACATAAATCACAGCAAGATCCTTTTTGACCCACCTCCTAGAGAAATGGAAATAAAAACAAAAATAAACAAATGGGACCTAATGAAACTTCAAAGCTTTTGCACAGCAAAGGAAACCATAAACAAGACCAAAAGACAACCCTCAGAATGGGAGAAAACATTTGCAAATGAAGCAACTGACAAAGGATTAATCTCCAAAATTTACAAGCAGCTCATGCAGCTCAATAACAAAAAAACAAACAACCCAATCCAAAAATGGGCAGAAGACCTAAATAGACATTTCTCCAAAGAAGATATACAGACTGCCAACAAACACATGAAAGAATGCTCAACATCATTAATCATTAGAGAAATGCAAATCAAAACTACAATGAGATATCATCTCACACCAGTCAGAATGGCCATCATCAAAAAATCTAGAAACAATAAATGCTGGAGAGGGTGTGGAGAAAAGGGAACACTCTTGCACTGCTGGTGGGAATGTGAATTGGTTCAGCCACTATGGAGAACAGTATGGAGGTTCCTTAAAAAACTACAAATAGAACTACCATATGACCCAGCAATCCCACTACTAGGTATATACCCTGAGGAAACCAGAAACCAGAATTCAAAAAGAGTCATGTACCACAATGTTCACTGCAGCTCTATTTACAATAGTCAGGACATGGAAGCAACCTAAGTGTCCATCATCGGATGAATGGATAAAGAAGATGTGACACACATATATAATGGAATACTACTCAGCCATAAAAAGAAACGAAATTGAGTTATTTGTAGTGAGGTGGATGGACCTAGAGTCTGTCACACAGAGTGAAGTAAGTCAGAAAGAGAAGGACAAATACCGTATGCTCACACATATATATGGAATCTAAGGGGAAAAAAATGTCATGAAGAACCTAGGGGTAAGACGGGAATAAAGACACAGACATACTAGAGAATGGACTTGAGGGGTAAGCTGTGACAAAGTGAGAGAGTGGCATGGACATATATACACTACCAAACGTAAAATAGATAGCTAGTGGGAAGCAGCCACACAGCACAGGGAGATCAGCTAGGTGGTTTGTGACCACCTAGAGGGGTGGGATAGGGAGGGTGGGAGGGAGGGAGATGCAAGAGGGAAGAGATATGGAGACATATGTATATGTATAACTGATTCACTTTGTTATAAAGCAGAAACTAACACACCATTCTAAAGCAATTATACTCCAATAAAGATGTTAAAAAACAAAAAAAGAAAGGACAGGGTGCACGAGGAAGAAAACAAATATGGGAGAGAAAGAGAAACAGGTTGGAAGAAGAAAGAGAGGTAAAGAAAGCACAAGACAAAGGAAAACAACACTAGATTTTAACAAAATACACTTGGCATCTTTGAATAATCTAATACTATGAGTTTTCATTAAATGTCAATCCTTATATGTTATTTCAAAATACAGTTGACCCTTGAACAATGCAGGTGTCAGTGCCCCTAATCCATGCATACTGGAAATTAACTTTACAGTCAGCCCTCTGTAATTAGTCTCGCATGCACAGACAGATTCAACCAACCACAGATCCTACAGTACCGTTACATATGTATCGAAAAATACCACATATAAGTGACCCCACACAGTTTAAACCTGTGTTGTTCAAGGGTCAACTGTACACCATTTATTCTGCACAATGTGCATGTTATGCCCTTGTTTTCAATAAGTTTTAGGCTGGCTAAATGCAAAGACATGCTTTTGACCCATTATGAAATCTAACACAGTTAAAAAAAGTTAATAATTTAGTCCCTTTTATGATGAAACTTTACTAAAGACTTTCTCTAATTTAAGAAAAATTTCAGATATTCACAGAAGTTCCAAAAAAACAATAAACCACGTATGTCCTCTCCACTGATATTGAACAGATGATAAAAATTTGCTGTCTTTCACTGAGGTATCCTTTTTCAATAAAGGATACAGCTAAGGTTCAACTCATTATCCCTTTAAACCAGCCTATATTAGCAGGAGACACTCTTCAGAAGTTGGTGTGTATCATTCTCATGCACCTCCACTGCCCCTTTAGGCCTTCCCATACTATAACTCTGGACAGTCCAAATACATCTAGACATCAATAGAGGTGGTACAGGTGATCTCTCCATGCTGCCCCCACCTTCTAATTCCCTCCATCTTCAGGGTATGTTTTTATAGCCTTGGGCTTTAGTATAACTGCTTATTATGTCCCTGTAAGTCTTCCATTATCATTAAAGTAAGAATAAATATATAAAATCTTGTATTACAGCCTTTCATTATTTATATCCTTTATTCTTACTATTAGTCGATATACTTGAGGACTCATTTGTCTCTACAAGGTAACTGTATGTAGCTCTACTCTGATCCTTTACGTATTTGTACATCTTAAGGTATTTACTGTAACAGAATACTCTTTTACCTTTGTTTCTAAGTTCTTTGTATACTGGCAGCACATCACAGCTCCTGATACGTGTAGGCATGTGTTGAATGAATTAATGCATGAAACACATTGCATGAATGAATGAATTAATCAATCCTTCAAAATGTATAGCTAATGCTTACAAAGCCAGAACCTAAACTCAGGACTTCTGAAACCAACTGCACAATGCTTTCCATTTATCCAAATTAAATATCAAAACAGACTGTAAATGTCTGAATATACTGTTCATACTGTTAGGATGTAAAGGGAAAAAATGGTATTCCAGATTAAGATGACAGATTATTCTTAGTATTGATATGTCCTCATCCTATATTTTATATAATCTTAGGGCACAGAAAAATGCATAGCTGAAATTCTACAACAGCTAGTGTCAAATGATTCCTGTTTTGGTTTTGGTTTTTTTTTTTTTTTTTTTTAAGATTTTGGTTTTAGAAGTGAAACAAATGGATTATGGAGAATGAACGCAGTAGATCATTACACAAGTGATCAGTCAGCATCTCTGCCTATGCATTAAGGTTACTGAGTGACTAGCTCAGATTTATAATAGCTGAATTTCATGCCAGCGTAAAAACCACAACCTAGCCTGAGTTATCACGAGACATTAGGAAGAAAGTATGGTGATAATATATCCATCCAATTGCTACAAAAACAGAAACACTGTAAGAAAGTTGGCTGAACACCTTGATAACCTAATTCATAATGTCTCTAAAAAGCCATACAATGATTTAGGGAAATAATGAGTGCCAGATAAAGATATATATAACGTAAGATACATATGTATCATACATATTTCAGTCTTTAAACTCAAGCACTAAATTAGAATTGTCTACTAAAAGCTAAAATGTCTGATTTTTTTCCTGCTGTCAAGACATCCTTACAGTTTTATTAAAGTTACTAAGTTTGAAAATTTACCTGCCTCAAATTTTTCTGAAGAGAATTTCAGATGTAATGATACTACGCTAGCTTTCAAGACAGACAAACCAGTCTTACCACGTTACCTTGGGTAAATTAATTTCTCCAAGGTTCAGTTTTCTCAGTACATAAAATTGTCTTAATTACACTGCAGCAAAAAACAAGGCAATGCGTTCACCAAAACCAGAGTCATTTTTATCTTGGGAAGACTGGCTGACTACATTTCCCAGCCTCCTTTATAGTAAGTTTGGGGTATGTGGCTCAACTGGTCAATGAAATGTTGGTGGAAGGTAAATAAGCCATTTACCAGCCTGCTCCTATTCCTTAAAAGCTCCTATATAATCTTTCACTCTTTCTCATCCTTCTTTCACCTGCGAATCAGTCTCCCAATGTATGACTTCAAGGTCATAGAGGGTGGCAGAACCATAAGATGGAGCAATCCCGGATTCTGATTAATTCTAATGGACAGAACTTGGTTGTTCAGGCCTCCACATTCCAACCATCACTGACCCATACTGGACTGTGATATGAGAATATATTTTACAGTGTTGGGCCACTAATATGTTGTGAGCATTTACACGGCAGTAAGCTTACCCTAATACAAAAACCTACTTTAAAGAGCTATTGAGGGGTAAAGTAAATTAATGACTATAAAATCCTTATTGCAGTTTAATATAGTGGCTGGCACTTAGTATCAGGTGAGTTCCCCTTCCTCTCTCCTCAGCAAGGTGATCCAAACATGCCCAGCCTCTACATTTCAGTTTTTACATTCTTTAGCCTATAGATTCTTGACCCTTTTGCAATTATGTGTAAAAGAGTAAATACCTTCTCGGGATAGTAACTAACTTCACAGTGATAGTGTGCAGTTGTTTCTTAAAGGCTACTTTTTTTTTAATTAAAATCACCATTTCTTTTTACCTTTTCATCCAACTCTTTTTGACACATACAGATAAATAATTTGAAATATGGTTTGGGGAACTAACGTGATTCATAAAGTCTTCTGAACGTATGCCATAAAATCTAAACCCTAACTTGAAATCTTTCTGGGTACATTAGAACAAATCTATGACTCACACAAATTTTGTGTAACTGTGACAGCCAAGTAGACATTGCCCTCCTGTACCTACAGAAAATGAGTGTGACACCAAAATGCCTGTTGATAATTTTATTATTAAAATATGTGTGAAGTTGATCCCAAAATAAATCAGGATGCTCTGTTCTATTTTTTAAAAACTCCTCTTTAGCAAAACCCAGTTTAAAGTGAAAAAAAAGCAGCAGTGGAGTGGAGTCATTGATCTAGGCTAAGGGAATTTATAGGCTGAAACACCCTAAACTGTTTTGAATTACCCTGTGCACATTTCACACTTTGAAATGAGCATCTGAGGAGTTTTATATATACAGATATATTTGTTGGCTTCTTGACATTAATTCAAGTCTTTTTAGAGGGTTATTTGCAAAAGCTTTATGGTTGTGACCTCTACATTCAGAATAGAAACGTTCCTGAAGATTTGGATGCAACTTAAAATCCAAGAATCAGTGTCACTTTGCCATTGGGTTTCATTGTCGAAGTCTCCCTTTTACTGAACGCCTACTGTGAACCAATCTTGAAGAGAACTCTGCATGTGCTATTTTATTCACTCCTCAGGGCAACCCTATGAGGCTGATAGCAGCATCAATCACTATGCTGCACAGGAGAAAACTAAGACATAAAGAGGTGCTGTCACTGCTCTTGCCTCTAAAGCCCATGATCTTTCTGGTCTCAGTGAGACTTGTCAATAATGAGCACATATACAACAGATCTGCTATGGTACACTCCTACTGTAAATGCAAAACTTCCCTTTCTTTCTACTCTGTCATCAATAGTGTGTGTGGGTACGTGTTTGTGTTCCTATCTATAGATCTCTCTTCCTGCCACTCACAACCTCCAGGCTTGACAGTGGATAGTAGGTCCATTTACTATGTATATGTGGTAAGAAAACATCTCCCTTAGCTTCATGGAACACTGGTTATTAAATCATTACCAATTCCAACACTGCCCACAGCCTTGCAGACTTTGTTCTAGCCCTTTGCTCATTACCACTCTGCAGCTTGCTTATTTTCACCAAGCCACTTCAGGCTTTCTGCTCCTATTGAAGAGACGTTCTGATCCCCACATGCGATTCTTGTTAAGCTCCTTATCTCATCCCCCAGAGGCAATGCCTGAGGCAATGATGTGAACTCTACAACTCAAAATGTACACAATTGGTTAGAAGTTAAAAATTCTCTCACTGCCAACTTAACACTGCACCGTTGAATTGGTCATAATTAAAGTGAGTGGTTTTATTTTAAGACTGAAATTTTTTTTTTTTTGGTACGTGGGCCTCTCACTGTCGTGGCCTCTCCCGTTGCAGAGCACAGGCTCCGGACACGCAGGCTCAGCGGCCATGGCTCACGGGCCCAGCCGCTCCGCGGCATGTGGGATCTTCCCGGACCGGGGCACGAACCCGTGTACCCTGAATTGGCAGGCGGACTCTCAATGACTGCGCCACCAGGGAAGCCCAAGACTGAAAATTTTAAGTGCTGCCTTGACATCTTTGAGCCTCTCCAGGTGGCTTGGGCTTTTCACAACCTGGTAGCTGAGTCCTGAGAGAGAGTGTCCCAAGAGCAAACATTCTAAAAGTACAAGGAGAAACCTGTATGGTTTCTCCTCACCATGCTCCAAAAGTCACCAAGTATCCCATCACCATATTTTAATCACAACAAGTGAGTCACAAAGACCAACCTAAATTCAAAGGAAAGAGAATTAGACTCCACCTCTTGGTGGAGATCACATTGCACAGGAGCGTGGGAGGTGGGAGGTACTGTGGTGGCCATCTTTGGAAATACAATCCACCACGACCCTCCCATGATTTACAAAGTGTATATGCATATAAAGATATACACATATCAGTACTTGAACACAAGCCTACGGTAACATCTTACAATCAGGTCCCTTATGTATTTCTATACTCAGTGCCTAGATTCTCCCTTATGAATTCTGTTGCACAATGAACCAAATCATTGTATGGCTGCAATATCCCCTTCCTGTAAAAATGGAAACTACAACCTATACTCTAGAAGTGAACATACAGCACTAGCATCTAAAATCTTCAAGGCTCACGTAAGTATTTTCTACATATTCCCACTTTGAGGATCCAAATTACAACTGGCATGCAGACTAAGGGAAAATGCAAATAAACAGGTAACTGAAAATGAAAAGAGAAGTTTTAAAATGCAAGCAAGTTCATTGTTTTGAGAAGATGTATAATCATTATCATTCTCCTATATCTACATTTTCGAAACTATTTTCAGGAGAGCATCTGTGTTAAGTATTAATCAGAAGCACCTGACAAGAGGAAAAATTTTAAAGCAAGATTAGTCTGGAGAAGTCATGACTTGTAGCTCCAAACATCACCCGATTGTATTTGGTCTTTACCAGCTCTTCTTTTCCACATACCTTAGAAATGGTTAATGTCCTCAAGTCAGACAAAACCGCCTTTCAAGTAGAGTACTTTATATCATGTGCAGCAATATGCAAGCCTCATTTTTTTTTATAGTGAGCAGGTACAGTACAGCCACTCAGTTTTTATGAGACTTTTTAAAATCTGGAACATAAATTAAGTATTTATGCCAGAGCTGCCAAAACGAAGACAAATAGCTCTAGCAAACAATTCTCTTAATAAAATTCAATCACTATTATGCAAACTGTTGTCAAAAGGGTAAATGCAAGTTAACTTTTTTAAAAGTTTTGCTTCATGATCCATGGAATTAATAACTAATGTCATGAACACTGAAAATTGAGTGCATCTTTATATTCTTTGTACTCCTTTGTGTTCTGGCAAGTTTTTTTTTTATTATTTAATGTCCATCTTTCTTGCAAGGATTCCTTTAGGAGTTAAACATATAATTATATTTTCTCATCTAATTAAAATGTCAATCATTTATTTTGGCATATTAAGTATAATGGCCGTTACCCAAGGTTTCTTCTCATTTAGATCCTGATTATTTTGTCATGTCACTCAAATATCTATGCTTTGCAACTTGTCCAAGATTTTTTCCCCTCATTAGCATAAAGCATCTTAGAGTCCTGCTGGTAGTGCTTTATCTAGTGCAGGAAATGATTTGGATAATAAACAGCTGGAAACCAAAATGTTATGTACTGGCAGAGAAAAAAATGAATATAAACTTCCTTCTCTTCCACCCCTTGTAATTTTATATATTGAGTTTTAGAATTAAAAGATAAGTTCCAGGGCTTCCCTGGTGGCACAGTGGTTGGGGGTCCGCCTGCCGATGCGGGGGACGCGGGTTCGTGCCCCGGTCTGGGAGGGTCCCACATGCCGCGGAGCAGCTGGGCCCGTGGGCCATGGCCGCTGGGCCTGCACGTCCGGAGCCTGTGCTCTGCGGCAGGAGGGGCTGCGGCGGGAGGGGCTGCAGCCCACGTACAGCAAAAAATAAATAAATAAATAAAAAATAAGAAGTTCCAGAAAAGCATACCGGAAGATTGTCTATCAGACTCTTTCTTTTTTTCTTCCTTTCTTCTCTATTATGTTTTTTTATTAACCACTTCTCATTTTCAACTTTTTTTTTACTCTCTCCTCATTGTCCACTTTCTCTGTAAGATGAAGTGATTGGACTAAATGGTATCTAAAATCATGGCCAGCCGTAGTTCTTGACTTGCAAAAACTTCTTAATATATTCTAGAGGCTTCAGGATAGCAAATACGTTAGAGGAACAGGTGTGGGGTGCCTATTTTCATTCTCCTTTTCTCCCCTTTACTTAGGACAATCTTTTCTCCCATTCTCTTATTTCTGTGTCCTTTCTTTTGTCTTCATTTCCTGCCAAGCTACAAACACAGTTTTTCTTTTACATAGCTCATTCTGATTTCAAAGCAACTGAAATGTTATGAATGTCATATATACATGTTTTCAGTTTTTTTAGTTTTTGTTTTTCCCGAATCATCTGTCTCGGCATTTCTCTTCAGGCCATTTTCATTCAGGGGAAGGGGTAAAAGTACGCATGAGGAAAATATTTGTATATTTAAGGTCTTATATCCTGAAGCTCGTGTGTTTAGCTCTTCTGAAAATGACACCTTTCCTTTGGAGGAGACTACCATCTGAAAGAAAAATACCAACATACCTGCTGTGTAATTGCTGAGCTATTACTGGGATTGAAAATGAGCAGCAAAGTTGACAAGTCTTCAACTTCTAGCCACGGCTAGAATTCTGACACTGAGATGAAAAAACGCAAAGCCATTACTGATCTGTGAGGAAACCAGGTGGTCTCTGATACACAAGATGCTCCTACCTGCTTGTGAGCAACTGAACCTCAAGAGTTATCACCCGTAATTTATGAAAAATATAACTGAATCCGGTTTAGGCAAAAAAATAAAGCACTAGCACCATGAATAATATATTAATATTGGAAAATTACTCTTTACGAGATCAATATAAAATAGCTAACTCATTTAAATTACTTATTTACGATACTGATGACGTGGTCTAGAAAAATAAGATACAGTCATACGGCAGGAAACTGAAAAAGGTACAGCTTCTCCTCCAAAGTCTGTGATTTGGAACAGCGCCTGTTTTGGAGAACAGTTGTTACCTGAGATGAATGCCAAAGTACCAGTACTTTTTCTCTCAAAATATTTCAAGAGTTGCTGTCCCTCTCTTTTGAATTCAATTCTGCCTTGGCATACACACACTTAGAGGTGAAACACGGAGCAGATGTCTTGGCATGCTGTACTCTGGTTTATGGACATCCTGTATAAGCCAACTGACCTCAGGAATGGTCTCCTTGCATCCCTACAGAAATATTCAAGAAATAGGCCATTCAGAGTTTAGAGCAATTTGGCCAGGTCCCACGCAGTCACAATTTCCTGACTAGAAACCATTCCGGATTAAAGAAGTCAGATACACTTTGTTCAGAATAGCCTTGGGACTCAGGGTCAATTCTGAGAGAATCTAACAGGAACACTTTTGTCTGAACAGTTTCCAAATCAACTTCTACAGCCACAGTGTGCATGCTACAAATGTCTGTAGGAAGTCAGTACCATCCTATGATATAGATTCAGTAGCTGACAGTAATTAATTACACCATTGAATTGTCACTTATTTAGAAAATTGAGTGTTTCTGGATTTCACACCTCTAAAGCCTCTGTTTATACAATCACTTCCTAAAAACATTCAATAAGTCTCATTGGCTGTAACTTCTTATTCAAAAAATAAGCTAAATGAACTAAATATTTATTACAGTACTTTTCAAAGACAAAGGGACCAGTAAATATGAGTATGGTCAAAGATTTTAACTCAAATAAGAATTTTATGTTATTGCTTACTCGAATTTCATGCAAACCTTTAAGATCTTCACTACTTTGTTGGGTACATAAATGGATTAATATAAGACTACCACATACTAGGTGCTCAAACAATATGCACTCAATTTTTTAGTTCAAGAATTACAGGGGAGGAAATCAAAATGGCAGAGTAAGAGGACGCAGAGCTCACTTCCCCACACCCCCTATATGAACACATCAAAAATACATCTACATGTGGAGCAATTCTCACTGAAAACAAACTGGAGACTAGCAGAAAAACTCCCATACAACCAAGGCTGTAAGAAATATCCACACAGAATTTAGTAGGAATGGAAGAGAAGAGATCAGTTCGGAACCTGCACAGTTAGGAGGGGACACAGAAGAGGAGGGGGATTACAACCTGCTCAGAGATCCTCCCTGGGGAGTGAGCAGTTTGAACCACATATTGAATGCCCAAACTGTGGAGTCCCACACCAGGAGGATGACTGCCCTTAACTGGTTGGAAAACCAGTGGGCATGACAGCAGGGGTGTAAGAAACTTAGACTCCACCCATGATGAGCATGCACATGCTTGCTTACTACTGAAACAATGCAAAGGAAGCAGACTGAGACTGCTGGGAACTCTGAACCAGCTACCATGAACACCCCAGTGAGCCCCTCAGGCTGAGTTGAATTCTTGCTCTGGCCCCTCTTGCTCTATGGTGCAGATCCAAGATAGGGCAAAGGCTTTGCTGGCCAACGAAAGTGTGCAATAATAGGGGCTGGAGCCAGCTCAGACATGACACTGCACCCAAACAGGGCAAGGGCAGCCATTGAATCAATATTGAATCAATCAATATTAAACCAACCCTAAAAGAAATGTTAAAGTGTCTTCTCTAAGTAGAAAAGAAAAGAATATAACAAGTAAAAAGCTATAGGAAAGAAAAAATCCCACTATTATAGAAAAAAATATAGAAAAGACTATGGATCAACCACTTATATGAGCTGGTATGATGATAAAACACAAAAAATTGTCAAGTCAATTAGAACTACAATAAGCAGTTAAGGGATAAACATGAGGATGTAAAGTATGAAATCAAAACCACAAAACATGGGGGAGGGGAGTAAAAAAATGTTGATTTTTTAGAATGTGTTTGAACTTAAATCTACCAGTTTAAAACAAGTAGATATAGTTACAGGGCAACATATATGAACCCCATGGTAACCACAAATCAAAAACCTACAGCAGACACACAAAAACTTGAGAGAGAGCAACACAGGCATACCTCTAAAGAAAATCATCAAACTACAAGAGAAGACACTAACAGAAGAACAGAGAAGAACTACAAAAACAACCAGAAAAGAAGTACTGGGTTGGCCAAAAAGTTCATTTGGGTTTTTCCATCAAATCTTACAGAAAAACCCAAATGAACTTTTTGGCCAACCCAATAAGAAAATGGCAATACTTTCATATATAATATAGTAACTTTAACATCAATGGACTAGATGCTCCAATCAAAAGACATGGGGCGGTCAACTGGATTAAATAAAGAGCCATTTATAAGCTGCTTACAAGAAACTCATTTCAGAGCTCAAGGCACACACAAACTGAGCATGAGGGGATGAAAGTGATATTCCATGCAAAAGGAAACAATAAGAAATCTAAGGGACCAATACTCAAATCAGACAAAGTATAACAGACTATAAAACAAAGCCTATAACAAAAGACCAAGAAGGACATTATATAATGATAAAGAGATCAATACAAGAAGGGGATATAACATTCATTAACATATATGCCCCCAATATAGGAGCACTTAAATATAAAAAGCAACTTAACAAAAAGGGAGAAATTGACAATAAGACAATAAATAGTAGGGGAGTTTAACACCCCACTGTCAATGGACAGATCATCCGGACAGAAAACCACTAAGGAAACAATGATCTTATATGACACATTAGACCAGCTGGCTTAATGGATATCTACAGAACATTTTATTCAAAAACAGAACACACATTCTTTTCAAGTGCACACAGAACGTTCTCTGGGATAGATCACATGCTAGGCCACAAAATAAGTCTCAACATATTTAAGAGGGTATAAATTATTTCAAGCAACTTTTCCAACCACAATGATATGAAAATAAAAATTAATTACAGGAAGAAAATGGGAAAACCACAGACATGCAGAGAATTAACAACATTCCACTAGAAAAACCACTGGGTCAATGAAGAAATCGAAGAGGAAATCAGAAAATACCTTGAGACAAATGAAAATAAAAATACAACTTTCCAACATCTACAGGACACAGCAAACACAGGTCCAAGAGGGAAGTATATGCAAAACAGGCCTGCTTCAATTAAAAAAAAAAAAAAAAAGAACTCAAACAACCAACCTAACCTACCATCTAAAGGAATTACAAAAGGAAGGCCAAACTAAGCCCAAAATCAGCAGAAGGAAGGAAATAATAACGATCCGAAAGGAAATAGAGACCCACAGAAAGGATCAATGAAGCCAAGAGCTAGGAAAGTTTGGCTGAACTAATACCTATCCTCTCAAACTATGCCAAAAAATTGGAGAAGGGAATACTCCAGAATTCATTCTATTAGGCCAAAATTATACCGATACCAAAACCATACAAAGACACTACAAAAAAAAAAGGAAAAAAGAAAATTGCAGGCCAATCTCTCTGCTGAACACAGATGCAAATTTTCTCAACAAAATATTAGCAAACTGAATCCAACAATTTATAAGCGGACTCATACACCATGACATGTTTTTTCTCAAATTAGTGTTTTCGTTTTCTTCAGATACATACCCAGGAGTGGAAATGCTGGATTATATGGCAGTTCTATTTTCAGTTTTACGAGGTACCTCTGTACTGTTTTCCATAGTGGCTGCACCAGCTTACATTCCCACCCAAAATGTACAAGGGTTCCCTTTTCTCCACATCTCTCCAACATTTGTTACTTGTGGTCTTCTTGATGATAGCCATTCTAATTGCTGTGAGGTCGTATCTCATTGTGCTTTTGATTTGCGTTTCTCTGATTAGCAATGTTGAGCATCTTTTTATGTGCCTGTTGGCTATGCTCTCATGTAAAGGGATTTCAAAATTCAGTTTCAAGCTCACTAGTGCTCAATGTATTTTCCTACTGGTTCCCTCCCCATCAACTAATTTTCCAAGTCATCTCGATCAAGGTCATGCCCAAGCTAAAGTACCAGATAAAGAGTCCAGAATATGAATAGCCCTTCTAGTTCTCTTTTTACTCCTGTGTCCACCTTCTCAACTTACATTGCAATATCTTTATTCACTTAGATTTCTTTAATACTACTTGACAGAATCTTTTTCTGTCCATTTTTCCTCCTTCCTAGGAAATTTCCTTTTGCTTATTGTTTTTGTTTGCTTTTAGTTTCATTTTTTGCTTTCTCAGAGGTCAGTTATACCCACATTCAAAGCACCTATCTTTTGTAGAGATTCTCTGGTCTAAACAATATAATCATCATAATAATATAATCATTAAAGGACCATGTAATCCTGAGCAAAGAGAATTATGGCTGTTCAGGAGAGAAGCTGTGGGGCAAGAGTGAGGAGTCTGGAAACCTGAAGAGTCAGGGAATCCACAAGAGTAAGTATCTGTGGGACAGTTAACATTTCTCTCTCCAACTAAGCATATATCATGTACATGCTATTTGGAACACCAGAAAAGACAGCTTTGGTGAGCCATTTCAGACCTTCTACCACCTTAAGCTCATTTGAGCTACTTGTGAACAGTTAACAGTGTGAGATTTAAAGCAGGCCTGTGGGGCTTCCCTGGTGGCGCAGTGCTTGAGAGTCCGCCTGCCGATGCAGGAGACGCGGGTTCGTGCCCCGTTTCGGGAAGATCCCACATGCCGCGGAGCGGCTGGGCCCGTGAGCCATGGCCACTGAGCCTGCGCGTCCGGAGCCTGTGCTCCGCAAATGGGAGAGGCCACAACAGTGAGAGGCCCGCATAACGCAAGAAAAAAAAAAAAAAAAAAGCAGGCCTGTGCATACGAGATGCTCATTTGTCTTCTGACTACCACAGCCGTATCTCCTAAGGGTACTCACTATGGCGGCAATGGCTTTGCCCACATAATGCCATAACAACTATCTTTTCAAGTTAGGCAAACTACAAATCAATCCTAATGTGGGGAGGAGGGATCAGTTCAATGATTTATTGGACTGAATTGAATACTTTAGTAACAAGAGTTCTATCCATGGCCCTTAGCAGACATGGGTTGTTTTTTAACTAAAGAACACCCTCAACTCCAGAGGAAACACAGAGCTTTTTGAACAAAAGAACATTACAAAGAGGCTGCTTCAAAGAATAAGATCTCAATGATGTGGTATATTAGAGACATTATTGTAACTCGGTGGTTTTTCAACTGAAACAGAGGAAAGAAAGATTTGCCCTAAATCTTTCTGGCTGGGAAGACTTTCATATGATTCCGTCGACTCCAGGTGCATCTCATTTGCTCCCAGGGGTCAATATCTAGAGCTATAACTCAACTACGTCGTCAAATGGCTCCCTTCTAGTGCCCACAAGGCAGGAAGGAGAAGAGAAAAATCATTCCAGAATTGAGTATAAAAATAAAGTATGTATTTTTCTAAAATACTGATTTCTTTATTGAATTATATTAAATAAGATTTCTCACTTGAGCAATAGGAATGACCATCAGTGAATGCTGTGACCACTTTTGAACTTAATCTTTCTTTCAATAGAATTTATATAACAATCCTCACATTTTTACTTAGTAAAGAGCTATAGATTCAAATTAATTGTGCTGCACTAAATCTGAGAATTGGGTTTAATAATGGTCAAAATTGTGATGATCTAGTAAGATTATAATATTTTTAAATTAACTGCTCCAGATAAACAAAAACCTTCCAAAGCTAAGAGAAAAATATTACTTAGCCTGCCCCCTCTAAAAATTAAAGTACCAGTTAAATTAGTTCTTATAAAGACTTAGTTAAAATCTTTGTAAGGAAATTCTTACCTTTTGTCTATGATTTCACACTTTACTTAGGAAGCTAAAAACCATTTGCTATTGCTTCATCTTTCTATTAGAGATCATCATCAGGAAAAAACTTCACCTTGCAAGGTTCAAAGAGTTTAAAGATTAATTGTCGAGGAACATCAACATGAAAAATACCCATTTTCCTGCATTAGCATCTGATTTAATGAGCATAGATAGAAATGAACAGTCAAGAGTAGTCAGGTGACAGATTTAGAGTCCAGGGCCTAAGGATGCATAAATGGGGTAAAACAGTTCTTCCTGTCTCTGTATATTAAACTAGAAGGTAACAAGACATAAGTGAAAAATCACTAGATGCAACCCAAAGAGTGGGGAAAAAGTGCTGATGGACTGAAAATGGCAAGAAAATATGGATGGGGCACCGAGACAAGATGAGCTTGCGTGGTGGGCTTTTTTCAGTGTACAACTTATTTTACGGCCTTGTTAGTAATACAGTTGCAGTGCTATGATCTGATTATATCCTTGAGTATTCAGATTACATTTATTTTATTAGGGGCAATAAACCAAGCCTGTTTTTTTAAATCCTTTTTTTTTTTTAATTCAATGAAGAGTAGAGTTAAATGCACATGGGGAGAAAATAAGAGCAATATCACTCGGGGGAACTCAGGGTTGCTATTTAGAGAATATCCAGAAGATTAAGTTAAAGCATGGGTAATTTATGGCTTCCAGAACTTGAGAAGCCTATTTCATGGCTGCATTTCATCCTTGGGGTTGATGTGCACTTTAAAAAAAATATTCTGCTAATTACATTCACTCTCTGTGTAACAAAGAATCCATGCATAGAAGCCCGTAACGACTACCTGAAAGTTCCCTTTGCAATTCACTGAGTTTACAAATAAATTTATTCCTTTTCTGTCTGGTTATGGAACCAATAACCCCCAATTTTTTCAATACTCAACATATTAACTCCATGGTTCAATAACTATGAATTTAGTTTTCACTTTTAAACCTCTGCTGTATTATGTTTATAGTATAGATAAATATTAAAGGTATTAAAATAGGAATAAATTAGAGCCAGGAAGTAACTCATTTAGTGCAATGATATTTCTAAAGCATCAGAGTCAAGAAATGAGAGATTATAGCACTAGCATTGCAAAATATAAATACCGCATAAACAGCAATCTATTTATAGCTGTTTTACTGCTGTTATTCCTGTAAGGTAAGCTACTATTAGAGTCAGCCTTTCTAGTCTTCTGAATACATGGAGGGAAGCGGAGAAAATAACCATCTTATTAAAACATGACATCTAAATGCCTTATTTTTCAAGTTGTAGAAATGTAGGTAGCAGTAGTGTCCTGGGAGCACAGAAGCCACAGGATAATTTTAGCACTACCTGGAACAATGCTATTCAATAGTATGACACTTAAAGCTTCTCTTTTATATTGAAACAGACATGGCTATATTCTGCAGAAAAATGCAAAATGTATATGAATCTTAAAGATAAAACATGACTTCAAAAAATATTGAAAATGGATAACAAACAAGGACCTACTATATAGCACAGGGAACTCTGCTCAATATTCTGTAACAACCTAAATGGGAAAAGAATCTGAAAAAGAATAGGTACACGTATACCTATAACCAAATCACTTTGCTGTGCACCTGAAACTAACATAACATTCTTAATCAACTACACTCCAATATAAAATAAAATTTTTTTTGAAAAGGGGTTGGGATATTTCTTCTGCCAGGCCCCTAAGGATGAGTTCTCTCTCATCACCTTCAGAAGTGTCCCAGGGCAAAAGGTGAGGAAGCACTGGCCTAAAGGGTTCTTGAGAAACCCCAGAAGACAGGCAGTTTTTAATCTTGGAACTTTCTGTTCCCCAGGTACACCAACAGGAAAGTATGACTTATAAGACACCTTGCACTAGTAGCTGTTAGGCCAGGTTTGCACCCTGACACTCATATTCCTCGACAGAGAAACACGGTGATCAGGCTAGACTTCTACGGTTCAGCTCCAATCTATGGTCTGTATGGGCAGCATTAGGGAATGCAGAGCTTCTGGAAGAGGTACCTCTTTTATCCAGCTTGAGGCAAAAATGAAGACATTTGGTCTCAAACTCGAAGTGGAAGGTGAATGGAGAGGCGCTGTGAGCAAGTAATACTAGGATGAAGGAATGCTGGATGAAGCAATGCTGTTCATGAGAGCAATTATTTCCCGTGTTACATGCTTTATCACATTTAATTTCACAGTAGCCCTAAATATAGGTAAAATTGTGTGCTTTGCTGAGGAAGATTCTGAGAATCAGAAGTGTAACTTGCAAAATGTCATACAATGGATCACTGGCTTGACCCTTGAGTTTCTGTCTTAACCACTATACCACGCTGCATACTAACAACTCACAGATGCGGAGAAACAGGGATTGAAGCTGCTTTGCCAGTTAGGGGCTCAGAATTCGCAAGTGTGTTCTACCCTCAGACAAGATAGAAAGCTACATATTGCCATGAGTTCAGAGGTCCAACATTCTCTCTCCACCAATTCTTTCAATGAAAAAGGGAGGAAGGTTAGAAGAGAGGGAAGAAGGAAGCAAAGGAACAACACAATGATTCCTAAATTTTCTCACCAAGTGCCATTTCTTTAGATCAAATTTTGAATTCCTTAAAAATTTTAAATGTTCAGTTGGGGCAGACTGGGTTCGACAATACTATCAGTCATGTTCACTTATAGTGAATTAATTTCCAACTCTTTCCTAAGAGCACACTTTGAAAAGGATGACCCATTATCCACAGTGCCCTGATTGTAGGGCTCAAGTCTCAACATTCATTACCACTCTGGACTGCGTCTACAGCAGTGCCAGGAAGCAGAGCTCTGTGTCTCTGTGATCAGTGAGTCAAGAATGGTCTGAGAATTAGATTATGTAGGCTGCCAGTAACAGAAATGTCCTTGAGCTGGAACTCAAAATCGGGGTTTAATTATTATAGGAATACAGAATGTCTGGGGAAAGCCTCAGGAAAAAAGGAACCAACACCTTATGGCTATAGATAACCCCAGAAGTCCTCTGTATGCCTCTTTGCTATGTTCATTCATTTCTGTTTCATTCTTTTCCCTCAGGTAAGACTGTATTCTACTGTTTTCTGGTTTATATAGGGAAAACCACTACCGTCAACAGTACTTTACACACAACTCCTCCATACCGATGTCACTAGAATGTATTTAGACAACAGAGTCTCTTAGACTCAATTCCATATCATTAGCCCCTCTTGGGTCAAGATCATATTGAGGAGGCAAAGTGCTATTCTTATAATCAAGCGAATGACAGACAGGAGGAGGAGTCCTGGAGAAGAGGTAGACACTGACAGCTGGAGACACAACTCAACTAGGGTTCACTCTAGATGGGTCAATATTCGCCAGTGAAACCTGGATAATTCATGCATCTATCAGGTTTTTTTTTTCCCCTTCAGAAGACTCCAAAGGCAGCATTTTATTCCTCAGATGGTTAGACTGAAACACAATTCCCCCAAACTATCCCTAGAGAATAACGTTCATGTTTTAGTTGTACTGAATTTATTTATATCCTTCTTTCTAAAAAGACTGAGGCAGCATACAAAAAAAGAAATATGATTATCTTAATGTGGGCACGGCTATAGAACACTAAAATAATGTGTCTAAATTCACTCTCAGTTTATTAAAACCCACAAATCCTTAGACTCTAATTAGGTTAGAGACTTAGCTGTTTAACTTGGGAAAAAAGCAAAGCAAACGCAGCAATTTGGGACATTTGATACACTGATTCATCTGTCAGATAACCAGTTCTATCTCTGTGTAATTTGCATGAAGTCAAGAGGAGCCTTTCCCATGCTCAGTCAGAATAAAAGCCCTTGCACAATGGAACTCAGAAAAAATTCTATCTGCGACAATTTTAGTTTCATGGTTCAAAGGCTATGGAATTCTATTATGAGTACATATAATGCCAGAAAGTACTTGGTTTTGCTTATTTTCATTCATTCGTTCACTCATTCATTTACTTAACAAATATTTACTGAGGACACCTACTAAGGACCAAGAACCATAATGTGAATGACAGAACTGAAAGCCTCTGATCTGAAAGCACTCACAGCTCATTAAAACAAGACAATGTGTTCAATGTTATGACGAATGGAAGCACAGAGAATCAAGAGAGTATGAAGAAGGGGCTTGGCCAGGATAAGTCAAGGAAGGCCTGCATCAGAGGAGTCTTCGTCGTGATCTAAGAAAAAGAAGAGAAGGAAAGAGTTTTTGGCAAGAGGTAATTTCACATTACCAAGTGTGGTGAGAGAACAAGGCAAGTTAAATAGATCAACATGGCCAGAATATAGGGTGTGAGAGAAGGCAGTGAACAATTGTGAGAAATGAGGCTGCCCTGCCAATCCTGTTTCCTAAAAGAAAATATTCATTCCTATTAACAAGTATAAAATACCCACTATCTGTTCTCAATGTGTGTATTTACTGAGAGATCCCACTGGGGTTATGTTTACCGAAAACTTGGACATTCTACTTTCCCACCCTCACCAATGCTTCCATAAAACTCCAAGTCCTTATTTACAACTAGGGTCCCTGATCTGACTCTCCTAGACTCCATCTAAGTCCTTAACCACTAGTGCCAACTGTGTTCTTACTGACTTGATCACAGAAACCGATTTCTCTTAATGGCACCTCTTCTTGGCGTCGATTCTCCCTAGGCTCCCGAAGCACCTAATGGTTTTGCCACCTTCAGATACAATATGAATAAATGATGAGCAATGTTATGACGCAGGAGGACTTCCTGAATTTCTCCTGTTCATTCCTCCAGTGTGTATCATACCTCACACCCTACCACTACTCCCTCCCCATCAAATGCTCCATCTTCCCATAGCTCCTTCTAGACTCCATCCCTTCTTTAAACTCTTCCTCAATCTGAGTTTTGAATCCACACATCACTGCGGGTTTCACTTTTCATGAAGCTGAATACTCTCTAACTCATAAAACACTTCATTTCCTCCAAAAAATTCCATGACTCCAGGATCTTCTCTACGTCAGTAGCCCGGATTATTCCCCACAAAATTTTTTTACACCCACCTTCATCAGGCCCCAGGTACAGGTCCATCCTTCATGAATTTCATTCAGTAATTGTATGTATTAAATAAATTCACTTTCGCAATTTATTTATTAAAGACAGTCCATCTCTTTTTTAATAGGGTTCTGCCAACTGGGCCCTCTAATCATTATGATTAATAATAAGCACCATTTCAACACTGAGTTCATATCCTTCTAGCTAAAAGAAAAGTAACTTGACATTTTCTTTAGCTGGGGCTAACTCATCATAAGGAACAGTAAAATTTCTATCAGAACTTTTTAAATGCAGAGTATGACTCAAGCTCCTCTCTCTTTGCTAATATGGAGACTTCAGCTAAGTAAAAGATACCTTTGACATCTATTGTGTGGACGTGCAGGAA
>NW_006783288.1:2429816-2439716 GCF_000442215.2 Lipotes vexillifer
GATTTTACAAAGAGAGCTAAGCCATCTCTTTCAATTTCTGGAGAAAACATATGGAGTAATATTAAATCCAGAAAGATTTAAGATAAACCATTTTTATATTAAATGTTACGTCCTCTTTTTTCTGTCCTTGAGTAAAATATATAAAGTCTCTCCATCCCTAGAGTTCTTTGAACCAAAAATAGTGTATATATACTTACATATATATATATACACACACACACACATACGTGTGTGTGTGTGTATATATATCTGACACTGTTTATTCAGATTAAAATCTACCTTCACCTTGGAGACATATTGTTCAGTTAAATTATATTAGAACTACAGCTCTGTCTTCCTTTTGTTGGGCTTTGGGGTATTCATTAGACCTGGTAGCCATCATACTTCCATTTCCCTCTCTCACTTTCAGTTTCTTCATCATCTACCATGTAAAAAGCCCAGCAGAGGAATAATAGAAAATTCTAGAAGTGTCTTGCTCCTTAAAATTTAAGATGCCAACTTCATCAAAAAGCATTTATCCAATGTCAGTATGCCTTGGAGATAAGAACTCTCACCAATTTGATGACTGAGGTAGATTGTCTCAAAGATTTTCAAGCTTCTGTTACATAAAGGAAAAAAAAAATACCAGTGGGGGGGAAAATCCTTAAAATATACTTTGAGCAAGTTGATTCCTTTAAAAATTTTTCTTAAATTCTAGTTAATTATTGAGGGAAATGCTGTACACTTTGAACTCTGAAAGTTCAAAACTACCACCTTATTTTTTTTTCATCAGAAGTCAACTCATTTTAGTACAATCTGTAGACGTATTGCTCATTTTCCTTTTCAAGGCAAGACTTTCAAATATATCCTTAAGGACAATCAGTAAGTTTAAAAAGTCATCTGATTCAGATATAATGAGCTAACACTAGCTTCACTTAGTTAAATACAAACTTAGCAAAAAGAAAATGTAAACTAGACTTTTGCCAGATAAGAACTAAATCACAATAAAAGGAAATAAAAAATAGAAATGAAATACCTGTGAGATATATCTAAGGGCAAAAAATGTAGACGTTTTGAAACCAACAAAGAGCGCTTTCTTTGAACATATTTATCAACAAGTTGTAGCCCTTTGGCATTTTCCAAAAGGACAACGACTAAAATTTATGTGACAGAGGCTTGGGAGATTATTTGCAAAAACCTGGTGCTTATCCTATGCGCTAGAAAGGCCATTTTGAGAAAAGGCATTTGCTGTTACTAATACCAAGATACCTCAACTTCTTAGAGTAAAAATGCTTCCATTTAAAAAATATATTAAGATGTGTATGGTTTCTGGTTTTTCCTTAGCTCTGCATGAACATGTTCATTATATGCTAGTATCAGAAATAGTCCACATTGATTTTAACGACTTTATAGGATTAGGGGGAACAAGGATGATAACTAACATTTATATATTGCCAAGTGTTTGGTAAGTGTTTCACCTACAAGATTTCATTGGATCCTCCAACTCAACAAGGTAGAATTTACAATTCCCATTTTACAATTGGAAATCTGATATTCAGAAGTTAAGTGTAGCCAGAAAACCCTCAACTACTGAGTAATACAGTCCAAGTTAAACTCTAAAGTTAAATCCATGTAACACTAAAGTTAATTCCACTGTATCACACCAACTTCCAAACTAAAGTTTCTTGGGATTTTGCTAAGGTAATTACAGAAATGTGCAAAAAAGTAACAATAACCACAGAGTCTATAAATCAGAACAAAAATTCCTAATGTTTGAGTTCTAGTATGAATAAACTGTATACTTGCTTCATATATTCCATGCCAAATTTAAAAGAAGAAATCTTGAGCTCCTATTGCAAATTTATAATGTTTTTCATGGTTTTCTGGATTCTTGCCATCTAGTTTAGTTTAAGGGAGGATATTTACATATATATATATATCTTTCTTTTGTAGAATAAAATATATGTTAAGGACATATAGATTGTATTTCAATAAAGAAAACACCTAGGGAATATCTGAAGTATTTTTTGGAGCTACTTTTTGGTTCATATTGTTTTAGAAAGTCACCAAAACCTAGGAAGTAAGCTTTTTGCATGTTACAGAGATTTCCTTGTATTGTAATAATCATTGGGAGCATGTGTGCCTAGTGAGAGATACCCTTACTTGTAATTCTACTGGAATGAACAGGAATACTTTTATCATAAATAATTCCTAAGACTTCTATACCCTTCTTGCTCAGATTTTTGATCATCAGGTCCAAAAAGGAAAGCTCATTTTGGTCTCAAGTTTCTCCTGGCTAATCATATTCTCTATACTTCATTATTGAAATAAATTCAAGTTACACTAAAATATCATAAGTCCTAAATCACAATAAATCATCTCAAAATGCTATCATTTTTTTCCTCTATAGAGAGTATATCAGTGACATCTAAAGGACGCAAAAAGCACAAAAGATGCATAGGTAATCTTCCCAGAGTTCAGTTAATCCATATCTGACTATGGACACTCATTACAAAAAGCATTTATTCAGACTAAGTAGAATTAAATATGTAGATTATCCTGAGCCAACAATTATGAGTCATCTATTAGAAAACCAGATGTATTCGATATTGGCTATAGAGTCCAAAATTGATGATAAACTTTCAATGAAAAGTCATGCTTGAAGGGGGAAAAATACACCTTCTACTTAATGTTATCTAGAAAAGAAAGTCAAGTTTACCTCAGTGTTAACTGGGTGTAGTAATCGTATGCTCTGGTGAGAAACACTAATTAATTCCTAGGTTCTTTGCCCTCCTTCTACAGGATAAATTACAAAACCACCAATGACACTGACCCTTAAATAATATGCTATTTTAGTTATTTTGTTCACAATGTATGACTATATATATATTTAAAGTCCTCATTTGTGAAAAACCTTTCAAAGATCATTCGTCTCTATGTGATATAACTAGGTTATGAAATAATGCATAATCAAAGCCATCCTGTATTTAGGACAAAAAGCTCACCACGGGGCCAGGCCTGAAGCACAGGTGCTGTCGTGTGCGTGTGCGTACTGGACCTCAGCGAGACCAAAGCCGCTAGGCAGAGGCCCTGGCTGCTCCAGGAGCCGCATGGGCTGCACGGGACCCACAGGCTGCGCAAGCAGTACGTGGGGACTTCATGTGGGTGCCGCAGGAGACCAGGCCCAGAGACCCAGCAGGGAGGCCCAGGGCGCTGGTCCAGGCCCACACGGCAGAGCGCAGGCGACGGGCTGACCTGCGCAGCAGCGGCACCGATGGCCACTTCCGGGAGCATGATTCCGGCTGCAGCGCCGCGGCCTGGCCACCGAGTGCACCGGGGGCGGAGCCCGGCTCGGTGCACCACCTCGGCTGCCAAAAACACGCCGGTCGTCCACGGCTTCCTTGCTGTGAAGGACACAGGATATTAAGGAGTCGGCTGCCCACCTGGCCCTCTTGATGCGAAGCCTGCAGGGACTCTACCAGGGCCACGCCCTACGCAGTCGCCCCGGGAGAATCCCAAGGGACCCTGAATCAGGGACCACCGGGCCCTCTCTGCTCACTCTTCACCCTCAGTGCGGGAGCTATATCAAAAACAAGGCCCAGGGCTTCCCTGGTGGCGCAGTGGTTGAGACTCCACCTGCCAATTCAGAGCACACGGGTTCGTGCCCCGGTCCGGGAGGACCCCACGTGCCGCGGAGCGGCTGGGCCCGTGAGCCATGGCCGCTGAGCCTGCGCGTCCGGAGCCTGCGCTCTGCAACGGGAGAGGCCACAGCAGTGAGAGAACCGCGTACCACAAAAAAAAAAAAAAAAAAAGGCCCGGTCTGTGCAGGAGGTGTTGCCCAGCAGCTAAAGTGCCAAGACGGGTGGGAAACGGCAGCAGCCCAGGCAGATGGGTCCGGCACGCCCTCCAGCCTCCTGGCCGCCTATGACATCTGTGCCACCCCCAAGGAATAGGAGGCACCGAGGAGCACCATCACGTGAGGGCGCCTGCAGAGGAATCGGGGCCAGCTTTGAGCAGGACCTCATCCCAGCTCTACTGCAGCTTGGACACTGACCTGAGCTGTGCCACAAGAAAGCCCATCCTCTGCCCCCCACCTAAGGTAGCCAGCTCTTTAACCAGAATCTCCGGGCCTATAGTAATAAATATCTGTTTGTAAAAAGGGGTTTAAAAAAATGAGGAATAAATAAAAATAAAGAAGGGAAAAAAGCAGAAGGCAGACATCTGAATTCCAACCCAGTAACAATGTTAAGAACCAAACAACTGCTTTTCCTCCTTTGCAGCCAGCCATACAGGTTCAAAGGCATTTCTCATACAAGACTTCATTGCACTGGTTAAAGAAATTTATCCGATGTACAGAAATAAGAGGAAGCAGACATCTTTTTACTGACCAGCTGCTTTGGTGCATACAGCCCATGCTCAGCAGGTCTGCCAGATGCAGGTAATCACCCACAACATGTCTTCTTTTGTAGTATTTGAACTCTAGAATCAAGTTTAATGCTTTTTAAAAATGTTCAAAACTATTAAAAATTTTACTGCTTTTTAAAAAGTATAAGAAGTCAGTCTGAAAAGACTACATACTATATGATGCCACCTAAATAACATTCTGGAGAAGGCTAAACTGTGAGGACAACAAAAAGGTCAGTGGTTACCAGAGGTTAAAGGTGGGGGGAGGGATGAATAGGTGGAGCACAGAGGCTTTTCAGTGCAGTGAAAATCCTCTGTATGATACTATAATGATGGACACATCACCATTATACATTTGTCCAAATCCACAGAATATACAAAACCAAGAATGAACTAATAATATAACCTCTGGACTTCGGGTGATTATGGTGTGTCAAAGTAGGTTTATCAGTTGTAGCAAGTGTTCAACTCTGGTGGGGGATGTTCGTAACAGGGGAAGCTATGCATAGGTAAGGACAGGAGGTATAAAAGAAATCTCTGGGGCTTCCCTGGTGGCGCAGTGGTTGCGAGTCCACCCGCCGATGCGGGGGACACGGGTTCATGACCCGGTCCGGGAAGATCCCACATGACGGAGCGGCTGGGCCCGTGAGCCATGGCCGCTAAGCCTGCGCGTCCGGAGCCTATGCCCCGCAACAGGAGAGGCCACAACAGTGAGAGGCCCGCGTACCGATAAAAAAAAAAAAAGAAATCTCTGTACCTTCCCTTCAATTTTGCTGTAACCCTGAAACTGCTCTTAAAAAATAAAGTCTTAATTTAAAAGAATTTAAAAATATTCAACCCAAATGCAATGGATACGGGTCAGAGTAAAGAGCTCTTGCACTAAAACCTCATTAAGCTTGAGTCCAGACCTCAGATCCAACAGTTACTAGCTTTTCAACCTTACACCAATTTACTACTCTCTCTAAACATGAGTTTGCTATTTAGGAAAGTGGTGTCAAAACAGTATGCATTTCAATGATACATTCTTATGTAGATAAGAATGTAATACTATAATGCATATAATAGCACTTACTCCAGTGTCTAGCGAAGAGTATGTGCCCAATAAGTAATAGCTGTTCAATTTAAATTTAGTTCTTTCTTTCCAATACTATTTATGTGTATGGGGAAGGGCATAAAAGATAAATCCCAATATGTATGTCCAAAAATAAGGCAAGTCGTTTTTGAATTTTGATTCTTCCCCTGTAGAGCATTTCCATTCATATGTAGAGCTATATTTTCAATTCTTTTGTACTTGCTCTTCAATATTTTGGATGTTTTAATTTTTACTTTTCTAAATTAGTTTCAATTTTTCTCCTCCTCTATTGTTGAGAACAGAGTTTAATCTTTCCTCTAGTCCATTTAACTATATTGTGTGGAGGGAAGAGGATTAATCCACTTTTTTTGTACACATGACCTTTGCCACTGACCGTTTTATTCTCTGTCTACACAGATCAAGTGTGAAGTGGGTAAAAGGTGAGTTTATGCAGAATATTTAGCTAAGAACAATACTGATTAAAATTATTTTCCCTTGATTCAATGAATATTATCAATATATCAATACAACTGTATGTCGCCTCCATAGGCATGGACTTATAGACAAGAAAAAATTTTAATTAAAGTACTTACAGTAAACCAGAAATCTTGAAATCTATGTTTATTCGTTGGAGATATCCAGGATTTAGGTGTATTTAAGTATAGAAAACTAACTATAAATAGGTAAAATCAAAACATACATACACACATACAAAAATATATAAATTTATCATATCTGATATTCCTGGTACTATGTACAGGTATCAGATGTCTCTTAAAACATCTTAGGACTTCATTCAGGCAGAACTTTAGACACTACAGTTTTGTAAGGGAAATGTAGCAATAATAGTAGTTAAAATACTGCTTCCTTAGTAACATAAACAGCCTTCTGATAGATCTGAACATGAAGAGTAGCCCACATTAGGAACAAATCAGTCATTCATGTAACAAAATTCGTCATCCAGGTCCTCTTCTCAAAATCATATGGCATTGGGTCAAATAACAACCAAAAATGGATTCCATTTATTTCATCAAGATATTAACTTATTCTCTAGCATTATTCATTAATCTGAACAGGACAGAATTTGACATCTAACATTACTGAGTATGATATATTATGCACTGTTCATTAGAAAGTAAAAATCATTTAATATTTCAGCTATGAGATGTGATAGAGTCATTTTATTTTTTTCACATAGTGTCAAACTGCTTGCTTCCATTATTGAACATGAAGGAGCCAGTGGAAAAGAAGAAAAATATAATCCCCACAAGTCATGAGAAATCATGCATAAAGTTACTTTGAAAAAGAGAAAAAAAATGACTTCTTGACATTGTATGTCAAAGAAACCATGAGAAGTGCTTACATTTATTTTTCTTTACTAACAGATAGATATAGCATTTGGGCAATAAGTATTAGCTAGAGGTTCTAGATCCTTATTAGTATGAGTAAAGTTGTATGGTCAATGCAGATACTAAGATTTTTTTTAAAGGTTAATATTTAACCACCACAGAAATATTATCAATAAGCATGATGTCCTATAGCCAAATTCATCTCAAGCCAATTTGCCTTTTAGGCTCAGATTTTGACAGTACACCAAGAGAATGTAAAATCCTATAGACTTACGTTAACTAGTTTAGTTCATAAATCTGACCTGTAAACCAGAATTCCAGTTTGCTACGGTATGATGAAAAATATAAAGGTAATACAGACTAGTAAATTCTTAACCTCTATTCTCGGAGCCAAGTAATCATCTGATAGGTGTTTGGTAAGCATGGACTCAGAACAGGATTTATATTAATTTTTATTGTCCTCAGGCTATTCCCTCATAGAAAAAGTCTCTCCCACTGGAATATTAAAAACCTTCTGGATAGGGCTTTCTATGTCTATCTCCCCAGTAGGGATGGTATTGCTAATTTGGTCTTGATAATAAATTGCCATTGGCTAGATCTCTTAACTTACATGCTTATGCCTACCCTCAGTATATCTCCTATCTTATTTTCTATTTTAGTGTTCTATTTCTTTTATTCAATCTATTCTCACCAGCCCAGAATCTGATCTTTTTATAACATTAGACAGAGATTTTTAATTTTCTGCTCAATTAGTATCTGTTCAATTCTTTCCACCCCAGTAGAGCAGCCATGTAGTTTGGGTAGGAATATGGCAGGGGGAGACAGAGATTACCCCAGTCCAGTTCTGGGTTGGATCCCAGTATGTCTAAAACAATCAGGACACTCTCATCTCCCCTGCCATACTGATTGGTGCAGATGACCCATCCCAAAGGCAGTGATCAAAATGCCTCATTCTCAACATAGGCAGAAAACTCCATGACGTAAGTCACAGCAAAATCCTTTTTGACCCACCTCCTACAGAAATGGAAATAAAAACAAAAATAAACAAATGGGACCTAATGAAACTTCAAAGCTTTTGCACAGCAAAGGAAACCATCAACAAGACCAAAAGACAACCCTCAGAATGGGAGAAAATATTTGCAAATGAAGCAACTGACAAAGGATTAATCTCCAAACTATACAAGCAGCTCATGCAGCTCAATATCAAAAAAAACAAACAACCCAATCCAAAAATAGGCAGAAGATCTAAATAGACATTTCTCTAAGGAAGATATATGGATTGCCAACAAACACATGAAAGGATGCTCAACATCAGTAATCATCAGAGAAATGCAACTCAAAACTACAATGAGGTATCACCTCACACCAGTCAGAATGGCCATCATCAAAAAATCTACAAACAATAAATGCTGGAGAGGGTGTGGAGAAAAGGGAACCCTCTTGCACTGTTGGTGGGAATGTAAATTGATATAGCCACTATGGAGAACAGCATGGAGGTTCCTCAAAAAACTAAAAATAGAACTACCGTATGACCCAGCAATCCCACTACTGGGCATATACCCTGAGAAAACCATAATTCAAAAAGAGTCATGTACCACAATGTTCATTGCAGCTCTATTAACAATAGTCAGGACATGGAAGCAACCTAAGTGTCCATCGACAGATGAATGGATAAAGAGGATGCGGTACATATATACAATGGAATATTACTCAGCCATAAAAAGAAACAAAATTGAGTTATTTGTAGTGAGGTGGATGGACACAGAGTCTGCCATACAGAGTGAAGTAAGTCAGAAAGAGAAAAACAAAAACTGTATGCTAACACATATATATGGAATCTAGAAAAAAAAGGTTCTGAAGAACCTAGGGGCAGGACAGGAATAAAGACTCAGGCATAGAGAATGGACTTGAGGACATGGGGAGGAGGAAGGGTAAGCTGGGACAAATGGGACAAAGTGAGAGAGTGGCCTGGACATATACACACTACCAAATGTAAAACAGATAGCTAGTGGGAAGCAGCCACATAGCACAGGGAGATCAACTCGGTGCTTTGTGTCCTCCTAGAGGGGTGGGATAGGGAGGGTGGGAGGGAGGGAGATGCAAGAGGGAAGAGATATGGGGATATAGGTATATGTATAGCTGATTCACTTTGTTATACAGCAGAAACTAACACAACATTGTAAAGCAATTATACTCCAATAAAGATGTTAAAAAAAATTGCCTCATTCCCATAGAGCTGATTTATAAAAGAGCATATGAACAAGTTTAAGCAAATGCAAAGTGAAGTGTGGTGTGCTGGAATCGTTTGCAAAAGTTGATGCCTTGTTCCTTTCAGAAAACGACGAGCACATTCTTTTTCTGGAAAGTGTAATGTGCAGATACTAAGGCTAGGGTCATTTTAATACCACACAGGGAACCATCCATGGATGATACTTATCCTGCAAGAGGAACCCAAAGGTAGAAATTGGTCTAAGGTAACATCACTGCCTTCAGGGTTGATTTGATTAAGCATATCAAACTGTGGAAGATTTAAAATATGTCCATTAAAATATCTGACACATCTTCCTTTAATAGCTAGAGTTAACTCCTTTCACCTTGACTGAACTTAGTGACTCACCTCTAACAATCAGTGTGGCAAAAGTAACAGTGACTTTCAAGACTAGGCCATAGACAGCACGGCAGCATCTTCCTTGTTCTCTCTCTTTCTCTCTCTGTCTCTCTCCCTCCCTCTCTCCTGGTTCTTGGGGAAGGCAGCTGCCATGTCTACAGGACACTCAAAGTTGCCTATAGAACGGCCCACATGGCATGGAACTGAGGCCTCCTGCTAAGAATGAGGAAGGAGCTGATGCCTTCTACCAACCATGACATGAGTGAGCTACCTTAGAAGGAGAACTTCCAAGCCCAGGCAGGCATTGAGATAACAGCATCCTTAGCCAACACCTTGACTGGCACCACATGAGAAACTGATCTAGAGCCACCCAGCAAAATCATTCCCTGATCCCTGACCCACAGAAACTGTTTTAATCCGCTAAATTTTGGCCTAATTTGTTAAACACCATTAGAAGTAGAATATACAATCCAACCTCTGGAATGCCG
>NW_006783288.1:2439726-2487499 GCF_000442215.2 Lipotes vexillifer
AGAGTGAATAATTCCTCTTTATGTTATTACTTTGAATTGGGGCTTACATTTTTTTCATTATTAAATAATGAGTCCTGAATGCTACAAGGTAATATTATATATTTCTACTGTGACCCATGACATATTAATATATTAATATTTCAGTTTAATTCTAAAAGAAAATTATTCTTTATTTCCAAATTCTTGGGTTAAAGGAGGGTGGAAAGGAAGCAATTTCTTGGTAATAAACAAAGTACTGGAAGGAACAGGAAGGAAGTACCATTTCCTATAATAACATGGGGAAGTCACCAGAGAAAATCCTATCTCAGGCAAAGGAGCCAAAGAAGGTAAAGATGCCCACCATCTAAAATTGACTACAGATCTTTCTCTACAAATCTGGTATACTGATTTCCTGCCACATTCAGGCTATTGGTTCTAAGTCTGAGGCCTTAGGTGTCTCAGCTTCCTGTCATAATTGGATTCAGGCAACAATGTTAATTCCAGATTACAACACATGAGATGTCAAGTCCATGCAAACTCAAATCATGCCAAGCATGTTTGGCCAAGGGCTCAAGGCACCATTATTCTGGGGACAAGAGTAAAGAAAGCCGATTTGCAATGAGGGAACCAAGTTAGTTGGACAAATACCAGAAATCTATGTCGGGTGAGGAAAAGAAACATGACTGTCTCAACATCTAAAAATGAGTAGAGACCAAGTGAGCTAATGTTCAGTAACTTGAAGACTTAAAATAGATTATGGAAAACGCAGTTACCAGGATTCATAAAAGTCAAAGTAGAAGCCACTGGAGAATAAAACAGAAAAGTGCAATGCAACAAAGGAGTCCAATGATTCAGACACACAGAGACAGAATTGGCTCTAAGCTAAGCCAACAGGTGTGCACTGACTGGGTCCATCTGTCAAGATAAAAGAGAGCAAAGATGAAGAACAAAAGAATCAATTATTTTAGTGACACTTGCCATGAAATTATACTGACATTTGCACATTTTTATTGACTCTCCTAAAATCTATGGTACATGTATAAATATATCCATAACAGAATCTCAAATGATACTGTCACATTTTCACTTTTCCTAAGGTTTCTGTTATTCATAGCACACACTGGTTTTCTTTTTCTGATTTAGGAAGAAAAATAGTTGACATTTACTTTAATTTTATACGTCATGTTATGAGCTGGGTGGAAGAAAGCATTGTTGTTTAATTGACACAAAATTCATCTAGACTGAACACCACTATGGTTCCTTTTAAAGATGGGGGATCTAGGATCAGAATTCACAGTTGTAATAATGGAATCAGGATTCAAATACAGCCCATGTGCCTTCTAAGATGTCATTGCTTTCTTTACTTACTAAGAGATAAAACTGTTCCGGAGACAAGTCATAACTTTACCCAATGCACTGATTTTAGAAAAATAAAGTTCTAGCAATTATTTGGAAAGTTGAAATTAAGCATTATTACACTGTTTGCCTTTGTGTTATTTTTATAGTAATAGTGAAGCAGAATCCACAGGTTCCTTATAACCTGGGCAACCACTTCTCTTTTCTTTTTTTCTTACCCATGATAGTGCCTTTACATATAGCACCTTATCAATACATATGCTGAGTACTGCCATGCCTCTTCAGTTTTCTAATCCTTCCCTTCATGCATGCATGCATTCAAGGAGTAATTATTGAGTATTTGTTATAAGAAAGTACATTTCTGTCTCCACCTATCATAAGACATTTGATTATGTCACCTTTGTTTAAATAGAAATATACCAACTTCCCATATTTTAACAGTCAGCATTTATATATACATACACATATGCATACACACACACACACACACACACTCTTCTAAACTAGGAGAGTTCTTTCAATAAGCCCCTATTAAAATTAAAGCTTTATAAATTAGAGTTTTACTTCTAGATTACTAAAATGAACTCGCATGAGATTAGGACAACAATGCAATAAAAATTCAAGTTTTAAGTAATACCTCTTTTTTGTAACTTCATATCAATATACTGGAATCAATTTGAATGTAATTTCTAGCAATAAATTTGTTCAAGCCCTACATATGACTATGTTAACCCAAAGCAAAATAATAACAATATTTTCTGTTCTTTGATGCAGATACAAAATTTATCAGTGCAAAAGGACAAATATATTTGAATAAATATATTCATTTTCAGCATCTAACAATTTTCCATTTCCCCTACTGTTAGCTTTTTAATTTGTATTTTTATGTCCATCATATAAAAGATGGGTTTTCTGTTGCTCTCTTTTTATTAAGGGTCTGTAGTGGTGGAGCACACATTTCACATTCAGTGCAATGTATTCAGAAAGAGAATTTACATATTTAAAATTGACATAAATTTTGCTGCTATTTATGCATCCTATCTGGTCATACTCAAGGCAGGTAATGGGCTGTTTGACTGTGTTGCAAACTGGAATAACTCAAGTTATTTATACATCTCAATGGCAAATCTAGCACTTTGATATTTTTACACTTTTCTCTTTATGTATTTTTTCTCTTAGCAGTGTATCTCAACGAGGCACACTGAGACAGAAGGTTAAATGTATGGTTTAATGACTTTAAACTATAGGGAAAGGGTCTTCAGTAATTTTCGGTGAGGGATGCAGTATTTACTGCTACATTCTGTAGAAGCCTCTCTGTTTTCTTCATCCAGAGTAGAACTAACCATCTTCGTTTCTACAGCAATGGTTAATGAGCCTTTATGGCTACCCCACAATTACTCTGGTTTCTTTCTCCTTCTCCTGTTAAGTACAATCCCATTTGGATCTCTTGGCTAAGGAATCCCAAAGGTCAGGAGGCCATATCCACTTTCGGAGGCCCCATTTATATTGAAGCAAAAAACAAAAAACAAAACAATAAAGCAGAGCTACAAAAATGGCAGCGTATCTAAAATGCTTATATTTTAAAAATTAATGATTTGTCTCAGGCACACACACAGAGATACAATAAAACTCAATTATGCTATTCCAAGATAATTGCAGGATTTATAAAATGTAATTAATTAATTAGTACATTTAAGGCAGTGGGTTCAGCAAAATGACACAGAACTAAAGTTCTGTAATGGAGATGGCGCTTTATAAGTACACTGTTAGTAGATAATGTTACAAGTCTAAACTTGAGGCCTTTCGTGGATATGAGGCCTGAACTAAATGGCCCTTTTGTCCTAGCTGCATCATGTTCCAAAACCGATCTGAAGTTCAACAGAGCAACAGCAAAGTACCCTGTGCTGGGTATATCGTACTTTTCTATTTTAGTCCTGATTTCCTACTGTATACAAGATATCTTGTTTTCATTATAATCCTCCTTAAATTCTTTGTCAAGAGAGCATGATTTTTAATCACATAAGTTTGAAACAGCATTTAAAATAATAAAGAATAAAATAGCTTTGCAGTATTAAAAATACTCTACAGACTGAATTTTACCTCCTAGTTACACACAGATTTGCTTAGTGACAAGATTACCTCAATCGTCTTCTAACTGCAGAAGACACTGCCATTATTATTACTACTATTAATATTATTATAGTTAAACTCACTGAATGCTTACTATGTGCCAGGCACTGCAATAAGGCTTTGATATGCAGCATCTCACTTGATTTTTACATCATTTCTGTAAATGGGTAATATTATTTACCTCATTTTATAGACATAATATCAGTTACATACTTAGCGAGTCTGAAACCTAAAAAAGGTTAATAATTTTAGTCACAGCCTTATGGAGAATAAGAATTGCATGCCCTGGACTGAATCACTACTGCTACCTAAGGCAGACTTGGTCCCCTCAATCTCAATTAAAATATAGACAGTAAACTATTTGACTATGAAAAACATAAGTGTTGAATCTAAAAATCTATGCATATAGCTAGTGTGAACCTGCTGTATAGCGCAGGGAGCTCAGCTCAGTGCTCTGTGGTGATCTAGATGGGTGGGATGTCGTGGCGGGGCGGGGCGGGGGGTGAGAGGGAGGGAGGTCCAAGAGGGAGAGGATATGTGTATACCCATAGCCGAATCACTTTGTTGTACAGCAGAAATTAACACAACATTGTAAAGCAACTATACCCCAGTAAAAAAAAAAAAAAAAAAAAAAAAAAAAAATTATGCATAAAAAGCAAATATGATAAATGAAAAGAAAATGAAAATTTGGCATAAACATTGAGAACATTACTTGAGAAATAGTTTGGTTTTGACTATTACAGCCCACTCTTCAACCCAACCTTCTTCATGTTTGCCTCTTCAGTATGGACATATCATCCTAGGTTAGGCAGCAAGGGAAACAAAATTGTGGCCATCCTTCAGGCTGTTTCATGGTTTTGTGCAAAGTGTTGAAGGAGGAGGTCACAGGTGGCTGAGCAGGTGGACAAACCTTACATCTGTCATGTCATGAAGTCTATAAAGTATGTGATGGACCAAGTACTATGGCGCAGTAGCCTTCCTTTTTAAAACTGTTCTTTTGTGTTGACTCTCCAAAAGCCATATGGGCTGGCAGGATCACAGATGGAAGGGACTTATGTTACCTTTCCAAACAGGCAAAATATCTACAAAAGAAGGAGCTCTGGGTCAACTGGTGGACTTTAGGATTACCCCAAAAAAACCCAAAACTGACTGTGATATACCACTGGGAGAACTCAAGAAAAGACTTCGACTCTCACCTCATAGCATTAGAGCATAGCCATGCCAAGTGCCCATTAGATATAAGAATCTTGATATGTAAATCTAGACTTGGACTAATCAAAATCACCACAGTAGTTGAGAAGTAATATTTTGCGTAAGTATCCATTTTCAACACATGGATACTTTCAAGAACTGCTGCTTTTGTAAATACACTGTAGTGGTATAAATACCCTTAATTGGAAATACTAGTTTATCTATTCCAAGAGCTTATCTATCTCAAGATTGGGCTCCTCGACACCATTACGTTATTTACCTTAGTTCATATTACTAGTAAGCATTCTTTTTTAAATTTTACATCAAGTGTATTAAATATTGTTTAATCTACCCTGGGGCTATATTAAACCAGTTATTTTGGAATTCTTGATGAAATGGCCCTCAACTGGGAGCCAGAAAATCTGGTCCTAGGCCTGGCTCTGACACGACGTGGTCATGTGATCCTGGGCAAGTCTCCGAGCCTTGTTTATCCCTTTGTAAATGAGAGGATAGGAGTAGGTGAAAACTAAAGAAGAGGGAAGAACACATCTTTGTTTCAGCTCTAACTGCACACAATGTAAGCAAGTACCACTCTCTCCTAGACACGCATCTCAAGGAAATTACCACTCTCTCCTAGACACGCATCTCAAAAAAAAAACCTGATGCCCGTTTCATTAACATTACTAACCAGCCTATCTCTAAAGTGGTAAGGCTGTCTAGTAAAGTAGGGACCTCTGGCCCAATCCATTTGGGAGACACACTGAGGCAACTGTGAAAAAGATGCCATCCATCACAGCCCAGTTTTAATGTGAAAGTTCAGTGCTTAAAATACAAAACAAGCTCTCTGTTCTTTATGGGTTCATAATCATCTCAATGATTTGAGTAAACTTCAAATTGACCATCTACCTTACAAGAGCTGAAGCACTGAACATAAAGTCTACTCAACAACGATGTGGCATTGTGTAAAACTAAAAATGTGTTTTTCCTCTCAGTAAAGAGTCCATTTGTTTTTCCATGTGTAAGAATGGAATACAGCAGTGTCTCAAACTGATGAATTTGAAGCAAACACAAAGGCCTACTTAGCAGGCGTGCATCCACAAGATAAGGAATGAATGATTCTAGAAAAATGGCATTGCTCCCATTAATATTTGGAGACATGTTCATTGCTCCGCATGCCACAGATGTTTAATGTCTTCCTTTCTCACTGAAGGGAAAACTGGATTGCATTTATTAATGAAGTGGCCAGCAGCAAACCAGAGCTTTCCAAAACACAGTGCAGAAATTGCTGTTTGAAGGAAAGCAATTTGTAATTCAAACTTAACCTCACAGCTAAACATTTGGCTTATTATATGTTAAGAACTTTTATAAACATGCCGTTATTCCATTTTGTTTTTAATTTGTAGATTTAATTTACTTTCTGCATCTTCAGAAAGATCCTCCTCTTTCTCACTCAGGTTCCATTAAATATTACTTGGGATATATGTCTCAAAGTTGAAAATATATGTTAAAACAAAGAATAATATTTTTTAGTAAAGGGATTTCTCAAACCTTTATTTGATATAAAATTATTGTTAGTGTATGGCATTTGGCAAAGACATATTTTAACTCAAAACTGTTAAAACATCACCAAACGGAAATGGCCCAATATGTGATCATCTTAGAATTTAAATGTATAGGTCCATCAGGTTTTCTGGAGGAGAAACCTTCAACAAGGAGTTTTGTTTGTTTGTTTGTGTTTTTTCCAAGAGAGAGCAAAATGTTGCCTGCAAGGGAAATCACCTTAAAAGACTGAGAGGGAGAAGACCAAACCTGGTCAGGGAATAAGTCCACAAAAAAGAGGAGGAGTGATCTGGGTGAGAGCATTGTGTTTCACCTGTTCTCTGGCCTGAACTTTTCTGCTGGAAACTTTTGTCAAAAGCCAGGCAAAGAAAATAGGAAGAAAAAAAAAAAAAAGGTGAGTCTAAAGATATTAAAAGTCCAAGAAAGCATGGCTTTGTGGTCTCTAGAGCAGAAAGGGACACAAATGGAGAAAGGATAAGATTCTCATTTAAGAGAGTCAAATCTCACAACACCAAAACAGGGGCAAGAGCGTCAATCTTAGAAACCCACAGGAGAATGAAAGGATGACTTGATAGGGAGCCATGCTAGTCTGCATCCAGAGGGAAGCTGCAGGAACATTCCTGAGCATGCTGGACTCATGATGGTTGCTTTCCTGAGTATATGTATCGTTAGTAAGGCCTAGGAAAGAAGTATATAGATATTTTTAACATCTACTTGAAAATCAGTTTATAATCCCTATGATGCATGACCCTAAATTCTCCAACGGTCATTTTCCTGAACATTCTCCTAATTCTTGGAAACTCTGTGACCCAACTAAATCCTTTTCTACAATATTTGAATGCCATGTTATAACCTAAGTGCAACTACCCAATTCATCCATGATATAGGTCTTTCTTCCTATGTGAAAAATTTCACCAAGACACCAGTTTTAGCACAGTGCTATTGCTTAATTAAAGGCCACACTAAGATCTCCTGGGATAGCAAATAGCTAGTGGTATGCCATTGCTCAAATTTATTCTTGGACAATTGAGTATGGCTAAATGAGTCCCATGAAGTGAGTGACCCCAAGGTTCTCTCAAGCTTCAAAGTAATTATAGTAATATAATCAACATATACTTTCGAAGTGGATGAAAACATGTAACAATTAAGATGGTTCATTTTATCAACTTCTAATTACCTGGTATATTCACTCTTACCAGAAATGATTTTTACTCATTATTATGAATGCATTCTCAATTGCATATACAACACATAACCACCCAAGACTATGCTTGCTCCTATCCAGTAATTAAACATCTCTTTATCTTCTAATTCCATCTTTATCCAATCTTTGGTACAAAATAATACCTTACATTTATGGAGCACCAACCCTGGATCCACAACAATGCCAGTGCATTGTTCTTCCTCACAGAAATCTAGCAAGATCTGTTTATATAAGTTTAAATATGAGGAAACTGAGCACAGAGGGTCAAATAACCTATCCAAGTTCATGTAGCTATTAAGTCACTGAACCTGTATTCAAACTGATGGCTGGCTCAAAAACCTGTATTCTTCTTGTATTATCACACTGCTTCTTAGTTTAAGTTGTCCTTCCACAAAGAGAAAGTGTAATATAGATCTCTAAAAGAGATTTAGTCCTGGTCTGGGTGGGCTACTACCCTCCTCTTGTTTTCTGAAAACATTTATTCATACCTTACCGCTGCCACATCATGTTTCGTTTCCTCTCTGTCTTGTGTCCTGCTTCCCCATCCTATGTCCTTCCTCTGCTGTCTCCTTGAAACATTATCACAGGCACTTAAATACTTGCTGGCCAGCTGGTTGTAGGAATGTTTCCAAACTATGCAAATTAGTTCTATCAACTCGTTTCCTCTTTATCTTGCTTCTTAAAATTGAGAACTTTGGTTAGAAGAATCCAGAGGTAAATAGATGCCAGAGATCTCACAATTTTTTTTTTTAACCTGTGTAGCCAAGGACAGATATGATTCAGGCTTAAAGCAAAGAAAGCCTTCAGTACATCTTTCACAATTTATAGGAAACCTAATTAAGCAGGAGAAGATTGAGCTGCCTCATGTGTACATAACGTATCATTTTCAAAATTCCTTCAGAAAATCATTTCATGTGATCATAACAATGATTATGGGAGATAGGCAAAAACAGGGTTCAACTGAGGTTAAGAGATTTTCTCAAGGTCACACAGCAAGTAATTATTATGAAATTAATTAATATTAAAATCATGTTATCCCATCCCAGTTGAGTAAATATTTAACTGCAAATATTCAGATATCTACACTGAAAATAATTTTTAAAAATACTTAAGTAGTCACGGAGCACTTAAAATGTATAATGCCAGACTTTAAAGGGATAGAAAGCAGCATACATTACAAACTTTGCCATTAAAACAGGTTTTCTTAAGCCCTGGGGGGGCCATTGATGGACTTTTAGAACTCCATGAAGTTCACGAAATTATATACAAAGTGTTGTAAATTTTACATTTTGCTGAGGAATAGTTTGACAGTTCTTAACCTATTTTCAAAGTTGTCTATGACCAAGATAATTTTAAGAACCACAGATTTAGAGCTAAAAATGTAGTTAAATCACAGAATAATTGAACCTCTAAGGTGAGTTGATTGTCATATAACTTCAATTATTCACTTAAATAGAGATAGACAATATAATGGCAAAATTAATTTTTTCTAAAGATCTCATATTTTCAAAATCACATAATCTCAAAATAGCATACTGAACATTTTTTGGAATAAATGCTCCTCAGCCTGTTTCAAGCCTTTCATTAATTTTCAGAGTTCTGAAACAGTTGACTTTTTGACAATTTTTTTGGTGTTCTTTTTTTTTTTTTTTTTTTTTTGCGGTATGCGGGCCTCTCACTGCTGCGGCCTCTCTCGTCGCGGAGCACGACGGGCTCCGGACGCGCAGGCTCAGCGGCCACGGCTCACGGGCCCAGCCGCTCCGCGGCACGCGGGATCCTCCCAGACCGGGGCACGAACCCGTGTCCCCGGCATCGGTAGGCGGACTCCCAACCACTGCGCCACCAGGGAAGCCCCTTTTTTGGTGTTCTTGTTGCTTTTATGAAGGAGGAGATATTTTCAGAAGTCCTTGAGTATTCCAGAAGTGCGCCCCCAACTGTGTATTGGTGTGATCTGATTTGGAGATCTACATAGAAGCCCTATGCTTGGGTGATTTGTTGAAAATGATAGCGATCTCAATCTCAGTGGCAAACAATCAAGGAAGGCCAACATTACCACTGCCTGAGACTTTAATGCTGGTGGGGGAAAGTAACAAACCAGCCAAAAAAATTAACAGGGCTATCTAGGGGAATGAGATACTCATAGCAGGCTTTGATAAGCTCCCAAATAAGCTTTGATAAGCTTCCCAGGGGAAGAGGTTGGAAAAGTTGCATGGAAGTTCAAGAGAGACTGGAAAAGGTCCCAGTTACATATTCATCCCTAGTTGAATCTGAGACCTACACAAGCAAAAAGTGAAAGCTGAGTAAGACTTGTAAACTGTCTGAACTTTGAATGCATTCCCCACCCCAAACATAGAACCCCTCAGCAACAGCTGGAAAGCCACTGGCTCAAGATGTCTAAGTACAACCTCTAATCAACCATTGGCTGACCTTTAAGCTGTGCTAGGAAGGAAGAAACAGCTAAGAAGCCGCCAGTCAAGAATAAAAAGAACTAGCAGAGACATCGGGGCCACAGAATCCATGGGAGGGAGACCTCTTCCACAGAATTTGTCCAATTAAGTCATTAAGTAATCCAACAAAAAACAGCAGCAGCAGTAGCAGCAACTACCATCCCTGAGTAAGAGATCAGAATCCATAGTTGCTACAATATATCATCTAAAATATCCACTTTTCAAACAAAAATTACAACATGCAAATAAACAAGGAAGTGTCATCTATACATGAGAAATAAAGCAGTCTATAGAAACTGATTCATTGCAAAGGAATAGAATTCCTGTAAAAGCATTATCGTGAGTTAGCCAGGATTGAACATGCTGCAACAGAGTCTTAGTTGTTCCTACAATAAGGAAAATGTCAGTTCCAGAGTGACTTGGGTGCCCTCTTTTCTAAAGTAGTCTAACTCTTCCATTTGGGCACTGGTTCGAGTACCTTAAATACCAGAAACACCCATTCTTCTGTATTTAACCCACTGGCTATCATTTCAGTCACCCAGGCATAGCAGCTGTCTGTACCTCTTGCAACTCTTGCTGTGATCATCTCCACAGAGGATGGACACAAAAATGAGATATGGAGGGACACCATTGTGAACGGGCACTAGAGTTTTGCCCTTCCCAGTGCTTCACATCATAACTGATTAGGTGGAAAGGCACAGAAGAGTATTTGGGCAGGAAGGGGAATGCCTTGTTACCTCAAGGAGTCCATACTTCGGTGGGTCTGGCAGATTTCTCCTGGTTCCAGCGCCTGAATTTTCTTTCCCCCTACAGTTGGCAATGGAAAAAGTTATGGCCCCATGTAGTGTCTTTTTAAAATAAAGTTAAGGAAGCAAGAAAATAGCTTCTGAAGAAAAGGGCAGTAAATAAGGGGGATAAAACTTCAGTGATTTTAGTACGTTCCCATTACTCCTGCTATAAATTTTAGCACTGAAACTGTGTGGTTTTAAAGAGACCCCAGCAGCAATTTATTATTTTGCTTTTGCATTTCCAGTTTATAAAGTCAAATTGAGCATCTCAAGATTTGAATTCTATATGGTTGTGATTGTTTTAAGCAACTTTACTATGAAGGCAAAACACAGGAACAGCATGGCTATATCCACCCACATAGATGCCTAGAGTGAGCACACTTTCCCCTAGACTTCTATGAGATGTGGAAGCACAGTCCTTCCATAACAGCATCTCAGGCTGTTAAAACCCACAGGAGAACTGCTCTCTGGAGATACAAGGACTGTGAAAAACAAGAGAGTAAAGGCAGGAGAAGATGACTGCATAGCAAAAGGACCAGAAAAGAGGTGAGAAGGGAATTTGCATGTCTCAGGAGGAGCCACAATGCAAAGATGGGAGAAAAACTTCAATAAGGAGAGCATTGGGAAATGTAAGCTGAATCTGCTCATATGCGAAATTGGTTACGGTCAAGCTTCTTCCACTACCGTTTAGGAAGCAGAACTGTGTCTTATTGCCAATCTATTAGACAATCTAATGAACACAGCTTTCTGCTCTGTATCGTAAAGAAGCCAGACCAAATGCCACCCTCCAAGTTAGACCAAATCCAGCTTAGTCTGAAGCCTACCTGTTCCCCAGGTAGGTTTTTTGACTTGTACTGGAAATATAATCTTTCATTCACAGTTCTAATCCTGGAGAGCATCTGGACATTGTTTGTTTGCTCTTAAAGAACATTTTTCAGAAGGCCATAGTGGATCTAGTGCTGTATTTTGAATTTAAAAATTTTAGAAGTTGCAAATCAAATAAGGAAAGAGAAAGCAAAATATCAATAAGTTTTTACATTTTCTATTAACTGTAAAATCCAACTAATCAAAATAACACACTCCCAGCCTGGAATGCACTTCACATAATTAGCTCCTTCTCATTCTTTAGGACTCAAATATTAAGGCCACCAATTTAGAGCATCTGGCTTGGGCTATACTCTCTAAAACCTCTTTATTTTCTTTGTTGTTTATCTGCCCCATTTAAATGGAAACTCAATGAGAACAAGAACCGTGTTTATCACAGACCTTAATATGTAGATGATGTGTCATAAATATTTGAATGAATACTTTTAGATCAGAAAATGGATTATGCAACTCTTCAACATGGGTCGTATTTCTTGTAGTAACTCTGAGTTTCAACAAACAATATTAAAAAATTTGCATTTATCTTTTAATAAGTAAAACACATTAATTCCTATTTCACAAATTGAACTGATTTTTTAAGCACCTATAATTTAACAGTTGTTTCAAGATTTTAGAACACCAAAGGTGAATATCACGGTCCCTGTCTGGAAGGATCCACAGTAATGAACATTCTGGCTGTTATACAGAATTGCACACAACACCACTGGCCCTTTTATTACTCTGCACCATTGTACATGCTGATCCCATTTTCTGGAAAGCCACGGTAGCTTTAATAGCTTGAAATACCTTCCTCATTCTCCAAAACATACTGGAGGGTGATGATACACGCTACGTTTCAAATACACACACGGGAAACAGCAGAGGCTTTACAATGGTCATCTAGAACCAGTCTGTTACAGTAAAGGAAAATCAGACTGAAAATACTGACAAGTTTTCTGAAGTAGCATGTCTTTGAATTATTGATGCAAAGCAAAAACACAGGAAGCCTTGAAGATCTTACGCAAACTGATGTTTAGATTACCAAGCTTAGAAATTAGAAGACAGTTGGGGGTTGAGGGTTAGAAATGGTTAGAAATTTCTCTTATCCTGTGGGCTTAACTGAAAGCAACTTATCATTTCAGAAGCATAGAATATCAGACAAGAGTTTCTGCCTTAAAAAGTACATAAAGGTTTAGATCCTAAACTCCTTCTATTTTCTTAGTGAGAACAGAGATGAGGATAATGTTACCCCATGCTTTAACACTTAAAACAGTCCTGTGTGGGCTCTCTCCATAGAGCTTAATTCAATCCTTCTTTTTATAAAAAGAGGTAAAAGAAAAATAACAGAACTGATTTTAGTTATAGAATAAAGGCAAAAGTCACTGACAGAGGCAAAAATTTATGGATTACAGTCAAGGACAGAAATTTTTTTTATCAAATATCCTTAAAAGCTTTGTACATTACCAAAATGGCATATAACAGTGAAAATCACAAACATAATCCACCACATTTCAGGGAACCGTGTGTGTGTGATATATTGTCCACAATTTAACTGCATTTATAATGAACTGTAATGCATTTTGGAAATAGAGCAAGAGTCCAAACTCTCTTCTTCTGTCAACCACTAATTCGTTGGCAGAAAAACTTTCTACAGCTCATTTATCAGCTCTAGAATGGGGATGATTTTCTACCTTCTTCATGGTCTATTTGGAGGATTACAGTTACCTATGAGTGCTTTGAAAATGTGTCAAAGGATTATGCATGCGTTTCTAACCAGCCTAAACAGTCACCTTCAAACACCTAAGAATTATTACTGTTTCACCCATTTTTTCTCTAAAAAGTAAATACAGATACCATTGCCGAAGATATTTTAAAAAATAAACGTTAATAACATTTTCAAGAACGGGGAAACATGACATTAGCACATAAACAATTGGTTACTGGTAGTGAAGTGGACTCAAAGATTTGGGTAAACTTCCCCTCGATAGATCCTCACTACAGGTAAGCCCTCCTCTATTCAGCCCGCGGATCAGAATGCATCTTCTAAAATGGCAATTATGGATCGTGTTGCTCAGGTACTAAACCTAGCAGGTCAGATCCCAATCTCCATGTCAAAGTCCCTCATCAGGAGGTCAGGACTCCTACCTCCCTCCCCCATTTCCTTCAGCTGCTAGATGTTCAGTCATCAAGGCCCTCTAAGGATCTAAACTCCACTCTGAGGGCAGGTACTGTCTCATTCCTCTCTCCCCTCTCTCTCCTACATCCTCTTTCTTCCATCATTTAAGTAGCAGCAAAGCCATTCGCTTGTTTGCCCATCTTAGGGGAAATTCTTTTCCACTTCCTATTTCTCTCTCTGTAATAGAATGACTTGTTCAAATGATATTTGTCTCCTGCTGTCCTGTAAATTCCTTGAGGGCAAATGCATGTCACTTTCCTTTTTCATGTTTCTATAATATGGTGCCCAGTATTGTCAATATAGCAGTGGTGCATGAAACTTCATTAACAAATAAACATCAGAATTTCTCTCTTCTGCAGAGCCCTCCCTGACTGCTTAGAATGAAGACAGTGAAGCCTGAGTCTATCCTGTTTAGACACGGCATTTTTATTGCTCCCCAACTTAATGCCCGTAATAATTGCTTCCACTCTGCACCACCCACCTCAAATTCACTCTCCGTACAACAGCCAGACTGATCTTCTTAGAGCATAAATTAGAACATGGCCTTTCCCAGATTCAATTACTCCAATGGTCTTGCACCAGCACTTAGAATTAAATTCAAACTCCCTTTCCTGGCCTTGGTGATATAATTTCTAACAAGAAGAATGTTCCTGCACATGTCTCCAACCTCACCTGCTCCCTATTCCCTTTTACTCACAGCACCTCAGCCACAGTGATCCTGAACACGCAGCTAATTGTCAGATTAGGCCTATTTAACTGACCATCCTCTCAGCATGAAACGCTCTGCTTCCGAATCTTCACGTGGCTAGCGTTCCACGGACACTGCCTCTGAAAGCCTCCTATCCGCCTGAGAGCCAGAGGAGCCGTGCAAGATACTCTCTATCACATCTCCTATTTTATGTTCTCAACAGGTCTTAAGATTATCTGATACATTCTGAGTTATGTGTTTATTGTCTGTTTTCTCGCAGTATGTAAATCCCGTGAGATAGGAGACCTCATCTCTTTTATTTCCCGCAATAACCCTAGTTCCTAAAACACTGCCTGGCGCATAGTAGGCACTCAGTACATGATTATTGTATAAGTAATTGAATGAAGCTGGGTTTTGCCTCCACACTCCAATTACTTTTTAAAAATGTATTTTAGTTTTATTCTGAAACATCTCTATTTTTATATTCTAAGGGCAATTCCAAAGCAACACAGAGAAATCATGACTTAATCATCTTTAAATCCATCAGTCTAGCATGTGTCAGACAGATGGGTTATGCTCAGTATTTATGGAATTCTACATAAATGAAATACACGTAATCATTTTTCTTTTTTCTTTTTTCGGGCGGTACGCGGGCCTCTCACTGTTGTGGCCTCTCCCGTTGCGCAGCACAGGCTCCGGACGCGCAGGCTCAGCGGCCATGGCTCACGGGCCCAGCCGCTCTGCGGCATGTGGGATCTTCCCCGACCGGGGCATGAACCCGTGTCCCCTGCATCGGCAGGCGGACTCTCAACCACTGCGCCACCAGGGAAGCCGCACGTAATCATTTCTCTTATATGGCTCGGAGTTATATATTTATACTTACTCAAATGCAAATTCCAGCTTAAGAGTATGTTTTACTACTAAAGTTCATTTTTCAACACGTTCTTTTTGGTTAAAAAGAGATGCATCCTCAGTTTAATTTTATAAAGAGGAAGTTGGATTCCCAGGTTAACTGATAAGAATCTATTTAGCCTATTAGCTTCTGAACTGTGAAAGAACCTTTTGACATTCTTATCAACTGTGACCTCAGCATTGATTTATAAAGAAAATATAGGTGCTGATTGATTTGGGTGATCTATTCTTCCCTTCCTCTTGGGGCTTATTTTTGAGTATGATCAAAAAAATTTTTTTAATAGCTACCTATTCTTTTTGAATGAAACCAAATTTGGGGATTATTGCATAGGCATGCACACACGTTTTTTCTCCATTGTTCTTGCTTTGTTTTGATTGTGATTTTGCAATCCTGTTTACTATTGATATGAATACATCTTGTAACTTATCTATTTTTCCTTAACCACGACAAAACAGATGACTTGGTCACTTTGTCCCAGAGTCTTATCACTTTCACATTACTAATTAGTTCTCTCTCATGGTCGAAATGAATTCCAGACTCTCCATTCCTGAAATGGTTTCCTCTATTTTCTGAATGATAAGATTGTCAAGGAGGCAAATTATTTTTTTATTTACATTTAGAAATTTGAGACTTCTAGCAGTGTCCAAATAGGTGAGCATCTCTATTCAAAAACCTTCCTTTGCCTCTCTTTCTTCTGGAATCTGATTTACAAAAGCCTCAAACTTACCCCAGCCTGCCTAGGCCAGTTAAGGCAGCATGTCAGTTCTAGACAGATTCACTTGGTTCTTGACCAAATGAGGCCAAGTAAGGCAACATTGAAAGGATGCAGTGCATTATCAGAGAGCATCAGGACATGTAGCAAGATGATTAAAGGGAAAAGCTTAGAAGCCAAGCAACTTGTTTCAAATTCTAACCCCACCACATATAAAATGATTACATCTAAGCAGCCAATCTTCTTAACAGAACAGAATCTCCAGCAATCTATAAAAACATACTTGTTTTATTTCACAAATACCAACTATAACAACTTTGTATATTATAATCCTTAGTAGTCCACAAAAATTATGTCTGTGAAATATCACTATTTTGAAGGTAGAAAAAGTCAAAAAGACATGATTTTTATTTTTAATTTTTTGCATGATCCACATTTTTTTGCCTCTTTTTAAAATTGAAGTATAATTGATTTACAATATTGCATTAGTTTCGGGTGTACAGCAAAGTAGTTCAGTTATACATACATAAATAACTATTTTTTTCAGATTCTTTTCCCTTATAGGTTATTCTAAAATATTAAGAATAGTTCCCTGTGCTATACAGTAGGTCCTTGTTGGTATTCTATTTTATATATAGTCGTGGGTATATGTTAATCCCAAGCTCCTAAGTTATCCATTCCCCCACCCTTTGGTAACCTTGAGTTTGTTTTCTATGCCTGTGGGTCTATTTCTGTTTTGTATATAAGTTCATTTCTATCTTTTTTTTTTTTAAGATTCCATATATAAGCAATATCATATGATAGCTGTCTTTGTCTGGCTTACTTCACTCAGTATGATAATCTCTAGGTCCATCCATGTTGCTGCAAATGGCATTATTTCATTCTTTTATATGGCTGAATACTATTCTATTGTATATATGTACCACATCTTCTTTATCCATTCCTCTGTCGATGGACATTTAGGTTGCTTCCATGTCTTGATTGTTGTAAACAGTGCTGCTGTGAACACTGGGGTAGGTGTATCTTTCTGAATTACGGACAGAAGATGTAAATAGACATTTCTCCAAAGAAGACACACAGATGGCCAAAAGGCACCTGAAAAGCTGCTCATCACTAATTAGGAGAGTGCTTGCTTTTTAGAATTCTATTATAGACTATTAGAGAATCTTGGCAGGCCCCCCAGAGAACCCTGGACCCTACTTCGAGACATACTTTCCTTTAAAGAGTAATAAAGAAGACTGGCTAATAGCATTGGCTCTGGAGACAGATAAACTTCTATTTAAATCCATGCTCTAGAAAAATAGTCTGCATGCATTTAGGCAAGGTATTTGAACTCTCCAAACATATTTATTTACTCATAAAGTAGGGAAAATAGAACCTACTTCCTAGATTTATTGTGAGAAATAAATAAGATGACATCTGTGTTTAGCACATGACTGTTCTGAAGTATTAGTTACTAATTCCAATTTACACACACACACAGTTCAACAGCAATTCCTACCTCTTAAAGAGGTCTATAATCCACCCAATGACTACCTTTCTGCCTCTCTACCTGGATCTCCTTTCCTCATTCTGCATCAGCATTACCTCTCTCACATTGTAGAGTATCCAAGAACAGAGACTGCATCTGGAAAGTTGTCTTATACAACATCTAAAACAACTTGACACAAACTTTTGGATGGTGTTATTGCAGTGGAAGATAGTTGTAAAAATACCTCATATAATCTAAAGCCTATGTTTCTTCTGGATCCAACATCTTTTGAAGTTGATAAAATCCAATAAGTTCACATCACAAAGTTATTAAGCAGAATACATTTCACAATCATTATTTCCTGGGATTGGAAAACACATAGAAAACTGACAACTTGTTCAATAATACAGTTATTTTCTCTAAAAGCAAATTCATCTTTCTCCAGTCTGCTTGATGCTTTGTTATCAAGCCCAGATATGTTGTCTGTTAAAAAGCTCTATTCAATCTTTAGTATTCACATCCTATTTTTTCTAGACTTCACATTCAAGATAGATGTTCAAAAAAGCACACCTATAGCTAACACTCTCTGCTTAATATTCCTAAGACCCGATCACTTCATGCTAAGCCTGACTATACAAATGGGAAGGATACTGCTAAAGCTGCAAAAGAACATGAACAGATGTCCTCAAAGGACAGGAAGTTTTAAGACTATGAATTATGAAGATTAGCCTTGAGTCAACATTCCTGTCTTAGAAATGATAAGATTAATAAGCAAGATCACACTGATTCAATGATAGGCATTTTCAAATCTTTTAAAGCAGAAAACAGGTTGAGTCTAATGAGTTTGTTGAGCTACTACAGAGAAAATTAATTCAAAAGTCAATGACTAATGTTGACAAGGGACCAGAACCTGGGCAATCAAAACTATTTTTTCTACAGGAAAGATTGCTAGATTCTGACACCAAAGTCACAAAAAGACTTTCTTGAAGAAGTTTAGGGATAAAAGATGATATGTAAGGATTTCACAATTTTAGAAGACAAATTTGAAGTGGACTGATATGAAACTAATAATTAACATGTGTAGATCCAGGCACCAAGTACATCTGTATTCATTATTGCTTCATGAGCACCTAGCACTGTTCTCAGCCTCTGAGAGCTGAAATAGTGAACAATACAGACATTCTCACAAAACGACCAGGAAGCAAGAATTATGAGTCCATCATGATAAGCGAAGACACTGAATTTCAGAGATTAAAAATGTCCACAATCACACAGGAAGTGAAAAAACGGACTTCTAACTCTAAGTTGAGATTTCTTTCCTTTGCGTAACACTTGTCCAAATAACAAGTTGCCCTGAAAAATAAAGCAACAGCTTCCATCCCCATTTTCCCCACTGGTTAAGGGTACAGATTCTGAAGTCAGATGACCTGTGTTCAAATCCTACTACCACCTGGTAACCTTAAAGGATCTACATAACCTCTAAATATCTCACTTGCTTCATCTGTAAGATGGGTGTGAGACAGTATGAACTTCATAAAGATTCTGTGAGGATTAAATGTGATAATACTCATTAAGTATCCAAAACAGTACCTGGCATGCCACACACATTTGAAAAACACCAATTATTATTGTTGTTGTTACATGTACACTTATTTTGTGAACTGAAAACTGTTTTGCAAGTAAACACTCGTAAGTATCAGGGATCTAAAAAATATAAACACAAGTATAATAAAATACTACTAGTTTGGATTGAGAAAAATGATCATTTCTAGGTAAAAGGTTTGAATTCATAACCATTTGAGTTTTTTCAGCAATAAGGACCACAGACACAGATTTTTACAAGATTTGGACATTTACTGTAGTCTGCACATGGGAAGATGAAATGGGGGAAGTACACACAGGGCATCCGTGCTGCTCCTCTGGGGGTTCCACTTGTGCTGTAGTCTATAGGAACTGTGCTCTAAGGAGGCGTGCAGCCAACAGGCTGGCAAAGCCATACCTAAGGACTCCCGGAGTACAGCGGAGTAACTCAACTCCCAGGTGTTTTGGTAACTGTCATAAAGGGTCTGAGTCCACTTTTGATGTCTGGCTGTTGACAGCTTTCAAGCCCCACTCCTTCCTTTGCCCTCTTGGCAGCATCAGGAAGTTCAAGTAACACGCACCACATCCCCACTGCCCAACCCCCATAAAAACCCCTAGCTAGTCTCCATTTCTTGCTCTCTCAAGCCATTTTTGGACTTATTGGGGAAACTTGCTCTGCCCTCCTCAGAAAGCTTCAGTATGTGAGTAATAAATCTTTTGTATCTTCTTGTTATATGTACAGCGTCATCAGTTTTGCCATCGGGACCCAATTTTGGAGTGGGGAGGAAGGCTCATCCAACTTCAGAATGGTGCCACGACAGTAACTTCAGGTCATAACTATCCTTTTGTTTATCCTTTGCAAAACTAGCTCAGTGGCTCAAGTACGTACAGCTGGTCTTCCACATCTACAGATTCTCCATCCGTAGATTCAACCAACCAGGTACAGAAAATATTGGGCGGATAAAAATTCCAAAAAGTTCCAAAAATTGAAACTTGAATTTGCTGCATGCCAGCAACTATTTACAAATAGCATTTACATTGTATTTATAACTATGTATATAGAATTTACATTAGGTATTATACTTAATCTAGAGATGATTTAAAGTGCATGGGAGAACGTGCATAGGTTATACACAAATACTATGCCATTCTATACAGTGGACTTGAGCATCCACAGATTTTGGTATCTGCAGGGGAATGCTGGAACCAATCCCCTGTGGGTACTGAGAGATGACTATAATTTAGGGAAATCCTTAATAAGAACTATCTTTTAGAGGTAAGAGTCTCTTTATCCAAGAGTTTTTTTTTTTGTTTTTTTTTTTTAAAGTTTTCCAAGAACTGTTTTTTATTTTTCTGTGGTCATTTGTTCTTATGGACATAAGACATTTTATCCTTGGGTTGGGGACTTTGGAGAGAGATGTCTTTGGGCACAGTGAGAGTTGAAGACAAACAGGTTTTTGGGGATACAGAGGAATATTGGACAGGGAAATTTTGAGAGAGGTAAACATATGTTCAAATTTGCCCAGGACAAACCCAGGTTATGTCTGTTTGCACAGCATTATTATGAACAGGATCCCTTTTTCATTCTCAAAAGTGCTGTGACTGGATAACAGATATGTAATCCTACCTTTGATCAAAGATATTCTGAGACACAGGGTAGAACCATGGGTCCATCTACAGAGGAGTGAGTGAGGTCCTCATTATGGACACCATGATGAGAACTCTAAGGAGAAAAGACTGTTGATAAAAACATCTGTTCCCCGTTCTCAAGGAACTTAGAATACAGGAAGTGTAACTATTGTCCATGGTATCTGACAACTGCTGTTACCGACAGTAATACAGCAGTGAACAAAATCCACATGAACTCAAGTCCTGTCTTTTTTTGATAGGTTATGTATATAGGTGGGTGATCTGGAGTTGACCAACATTCCAATTTCTACTCCTTTGCTTTCTAACTATATGGCCTAAACAATTTAATAACTTCCATAAATTTTAGCTATGAAACAAAGATACCAATTCCTGCCTTCCAGAACTGTTGTAAGGATTGAGTAAGCTAATGTAGGTAAAGGTCAATATATAACACCTTGCACAAAAAGTCTATATGTAAACAATAGCTGCTGCATACTACTATAATGACATTATTATTAGCAACATTATCCAGGTTACCAAGTTCTTTCAACTATTTTTTTTTTCTTTTGCGGTACGCGGGCCTCTCACTGCTGTGGCCTCTCCCGTTGCAGACGGAGCACAGGCTCCAGACACGCAGGCTCAGCGGCCATGGCTCACTGGCCCAGCCGCTCCGCGGCATGTGGGATCCTCCTGGACCGGGGCACGAACCCGCATTCCCTCCATCGGCAGGCGGACTCTCAGCCACTGCGCCACCAGGGAAGCCACTTTTCAACTATTTTATGCCTACTTTAATAAGGAGAGTAAGAACAGTTTCAACAAAAACCACCTACACATTAAAAATCTTTTTTAAGACTGCTTGTTGGGACTACAAATTGATACTGTCCTTCTGAAAGGTAATTTGTCAAACCATAAAAATTTTTCTGCCTATTTTTTGAATCAGCATTTGCACTTATAGAAATTTATTCTTTAGGGAAAATCATTCCTGCACGTAGTCAATAGGGTGCAGTAACTGAAACACGGACTTTGGAGTCTGGAGCACAAGGGTTAAATCCACACTTACTATAGCTGTGCTACCCTGGTCAAATGATAGAAAATCTCTAAGCCTCAGTCATTTCCTTTTTAAAATGAGGACAATTATATTATCTACTTAATGGGATTATTGGGAGGATAAAATTATTGGAATAAAGAATAGTGTATGGACTTTAATAAGTGCTCAGCATTATTTTTATTACATATAATCATTCATCTAAAATCATTACATTGTAAATCAACTATACGTCATTTTTAAAAAATGTATATATGTGTATAACTGAGTCACTGCTGTACAGCAGAGATGGGCACAACATTGTAAATCAACTATACTTCAATAAAAAAATTTTTAAATAAAATTATTAACAATTAGAAACCAGTTCACATATCTTATAATAAACTGATTCAATAAGTTTTATACATGTAATTATGTAGATTTTTAAAATGTTGTATAAAATATTTTATGTAACAATATAGCGTTTCAAAATAATATGCAGTATATCATTTTCCTTATTTTTAAATAAAAGGACTTGAGTTTAAACATTTAAGAGTGGCTCTTCCTCTTTGATAGGATTATACATGATTATTTATTCTTGCTTTCCCTATATTTAAAAATTGATAAGTTGTATGATTTATTTTATGGTCAGAAAAAGTTTAAAGTTATAAATGAAGGAAACCAAAAAAAACAAGTATTTGCTTGCCTACAATCTTTTGATTTTTAAAAATTGCTTCATAGAGCATTTTAGTGTGGATAGTGCAAAAGTTACCTTAATTCCAAGTCAAATCTTTAAAATAATTCATAATTTCTCAATTAGTTCAAACCAAATTCATTATACTTATGAAGACTCTCTCTGAATTCTATTTAGCAGCCTATCAGTGATTCCACAGTAAAGAAACAGGTGCAATATTAATGAGACCAAGGTAGAAAACCTCCCATGCAGAAATAAAAGTGTTTTGACATCATGAAGTGGATTGGCTGTGTAAAATTACACAGCCATGTAGATTTCAATTCTATTTAAGACATAGGAACACTGTCTTGTCTACTAAGTGCAAAAATATGATAGAATTGGAGAGAATAAAGCAGTACACTTTTGTTATTTCTGAGATAGAGAAGAGCAAAAAATAAAGAGCAGAACTCATCCCCAAATCTTAGCCAGACTTACTACATATAACAGCTTACTTTTTACCCCTGGAAATGCACACCAGATTTATAAGGGCGGTTTAAACACAAATACAGAACTCAGCAAACAAAGAAAATATGCACTTAATGGAAATGAAGCATATTCTATTCAGAACAGGTCCTTATAATCTTCTGCTGTAAACAGTCACACATTAAGAATCTGAATTCACTCTCACCCACTGTCATAATAAGGCAGAGAAGAAAACACTAGCTAAAAGCATCCTCCAGAGAAATGGGTCATAGATAAGTAACTCAACTAATTTGGGACACGCTTTTACACAGATCCAAGTACTAGACCATGAGTTTGTTGCTATTTATTATACAACCCTTCTAAGGAAACCATTTAAATATTTAGAAAATAATAATTATGAAAGGAAACCAAACCCAGCTGATAAACACCATCGTGCCCAAGCAGCAAAAATTTTGATAAATTCATATTCATTCATCCATCCTTATTGTCATTTTCCCCATTGTTTAATCTCTTTTCACTGTTTATCAGCAGTTGGTGATATAACAGAATTTGCATGAAATTCCAGTTCTGTCCTCTAAATAAAGGGAAAAAATTCCACTCCTCTCTCTCTTCCAAAACTTCTACAACTTCTTACAACGTGGCCCAGACACTTCCCCTCCCCATGACAAAGTAAGCTGGGTAAGGGTCACATTAGAGCTGAGACTGCCCTGACGAATATCAGTCTAAAAAGAGCACGACATCAAATAGGTACTGCACTCATGAGTTCCATGTGAGAGTAATAGAGTAGGGAAGGAAATCAAAGGCCTGAACTCAGAAGCCATCCTCTGGTACAGAATTCTATCAACTCATATGGTTTCTTCCTTTAGTAAAAACACCAAATCTGATCAATGATTTTGCAAGTCCAACCATAGTGTTCTCTTCAGTTGTTAAAATCACACTTGTCTCTTTTATTCACTTCACAATCAATAAGGTCAAGGAATTGTGGTTATGAAGATTGGGGAAATCTTTTAGATCACGTAGTCCAAAATTACATAGCCCAACAGCTTCATTTTGAAGAGGATAAAAAACCCAAAACACAAAAAACAATTGTCTACATCTACAGAGTAAGTTGAAGGAGACCAAGTAAAAGATTTCTTATAGTGTTTTTACATGCAACACTATGCCTCTTGTATCAACAATTGGATCCAAAGTTCTTTGAGTTCAGGGGAGTTAAAAAAAAAAAAAAGCTTATTCAGACCACCTGGGCAAGTAGGAGAGTATTGGTTCTCAGTAATTCCCCTAAAGGCTGAGCAAAAGAACTAATGGCTTTCTCCAATAGTTAAATAGTGCCTTGTCTACGTATTGTATAATATATCCCAAATAAACACAATTAATACAAATAAGTAAAGCAAGCAATTCTAACACGAGTCTTCACAGAAGCAAAGGATTACTAAGACTATCAAATGTCATTTTTATCCTCAAGTCAGGAAGATAGTGGAAATGTTTTCTACATAGTAGGAATTTTCACGGGCCCTTCCTCTCCATAAACACATAGATGAAGTTCTCTAAATATATAAAATTCCACCTTGGGTGTGCTCATACACACGTGTACACACACACACACACACACACACACACACAGTTTTACCATCATAAGAGATAAAAAGATTCAGATTCAGTTTGAGGAAACCAAGTAGTTCTTGACTAAAAAGAAAATTACCTAGTATTACTACCACATGACTCAAACAGAAACCGTGTTCTGGCCAAGGTCCCCTCTACACACACAGGATATTCCATATAATGGAGCTTTCTAGGAGCTACCTGGAGCATCTACTGTGGTCAGAACATAATAAATCAGGATCACCAATTCCATAATATTTTCACTTTTGATTAGAGTTTGTTGATTTCTATTTGAGTGTTCAGTGTTTTTCAAAAAACAGCAAAGAGTAAAAGATTTCTGTAAACTCTGCTTGGTGGATCTGGAATAGGATGGATGCCCCCCAGTAAGAAAAATTTATTGGAGTTGTCTAGTTGGAATCATGATCACTGGAAAGCTAAAAGAGATCTAAACCAGAATGGAAGTGGAAAAAAAATCATCACTGATATTTATGTGGAGGAATACAGTTGACTCTGTGATAATCATTGCCTCTAAGGGGCTCCATACTCAGGACTGAATCAATAAACTTCAAGTCCCTGTTGATTCTAACTTTTGCCAATAAGTAAGCATATAAAAAGTAAAGATGAATGGCATACAAAATTTACTTATGATTACCACCAAAACTAAATTCCTAATATCTCAATGAGAATATTCTAAAGTTTGGTTTAGAAACAATTACTTGTCCTCAAAACAAACAAACAGAAAATCCAAATATTCCTGTATAACATGAATTCATGTTTTCGTAGTTTGTCCTCATTGAAATCACCAAGTCTCTCTCCTAAAACTCAGTCTTCTTCCTATCAACTCATTAACCCAAACCAGAAATCAGAAAGTTGTCCTAGGTATTAATTTCTCATTCACACCATCCTTCACTATGTCTGATCACTAATGTTTACCAGATCTATGCATATACAAACCCTATAGATATAGACTGCTTTCCAATCATGCCTCCAGTCTATATTACTGACTTTATTGTTCTAATCCAGGGCCTCAATTTCTCTTTCCAAGATGGATTGCAGTATTTCAAGCGTCATCACTCAGCCACATTCCCATGAAGTCTTGCCCTCTCCTACAAGGCTTTCCTGATTGATTTACTTCTTTTGTAAAATCTTCTAGCATCTTACAATCCTTTGCCTACAGGATAGATTCAAAACTCCTTAGAGTAATCTATAAATTCCCCCATTCTTTGGCCACTGCCTAAATCACTAGTCTCATCCCTTGTCATACTCTGACCTATCCCTTAAGATTGAGAATCTGTGTGAAGCTTTCTCTGCCTTCTCTATCCCATCCTCCAGAATTAGAGATGATCGTCCTGTCCTTTAGGAATCCATAGTCATCCGTAGTTCTAGAGAGACACCTATTTACAAGTCTTCAAGCCTGTCACAGTACATTGCAAATGACTGATTATATGCAGTCTCTAAAATAGGAGTGACAAGTTTTATTTCTGTTGTATGCTAATTTTAATCAACGGTTAGAGATTGCCTGCAATCTCTGTTGAGAAAGAATGTTTGAGGAGCTGACTTGACCTCCTTTCAAGCTCTATCTACTATTGGAACAAGTAGGGAGAAGAATGGTATTTGGACCAGCTATTTGTCATCCTTGCCCTAGGCTGCGAGTCCTGGAAGGTAATGAAATGTGATTTTTTTCATTCTCAGTGTCTGGTGCAGTGGCTGACTCAAAATTCATTGAAAACACAAACCTCTAGAACCACTCATCCTAATCTGTAACTCCACACACAGGAATCCATACTCATTCTTTTCTGGTCCTTTAAAGAAAAATACATAAGTACTTGAGCATAATTTGTGTGACTTGACTAATAAGGGGAGATATTCATGTGTCATTATGGACAGAATGACAAGGGACCTAGTAAGAGTGACATCAGAGGCACCCCAAACACAACTTTTCCTAGTAGCTTTGTAAAATTTTTTGGACAATTATTTGACCCTTCCCAAACTCAATTTCCTCATCAGGAACATAGGGATAAATGAAATCTGCTTTGCGAGGTTGCCATAGGGATTAGAAATAAAAAGCATCATTACATAGTGGGCCCTCCGTAAATGATAACTATTAGTATGTGCTATTTTGGTTCACAGCAAATTTCCATGGGAAGAAATACATTTTTTCAAACCCAAAGGAGATAATTTTAGTCCCTTTTAAGAGGCATTTTTCTGCTCAGTTATGTAGGTTGTTCTGTTAGTAATATACAATCGGTGAGTATCAACTCCATTTATTACATCGTTATGTTGCCCCTGCACTAGCCCTGAGCTCATGTTGCACAGCAGCCTCAAGGATGTATATTATGATTACTTTTAAGAATCAATGAATAATTGATAACCATTAAACACTTTGCCTTTGTGTAATATATTTCATCTATGGATTTTGAAGGGTTAAGGTTTTTAGCTCTTCTCTTCTGTATTTCGAATTCTAGCTTATATTTACCAAACTCCAAACTCTCTAGCTTATATTTACCAAACTCTAGCTTATATTTACCAACTCCTAGCTTACATTTATAACTCCAAATTATAAAAAAAAAAGAATAAGACTTTCCCGGAATCAAAGGATTCTTTGACTCTTCTTTGAATTCTTATGTCAGGAAGAATGACCTTTTCACAGTGTTTCCATAGGTTGTAGCTGAACAACATATGGCTATATATGTATATACATCAAGGAGTTTAGGGGATAAAATGCTCACAAGTACAGGCTGGAGTCAAGAACTGACAATGCGCAGAAGCACACAGTTGAATCTAGGCAATGCTGTCCAGTCAGTAACTGTTACTTACCAGGCTCCAAATTACAGTTCTCATTTAATTTGACCCTATTGGGTGGGTGTTACTGTCCTTCAATAAGAAAGTAAAAGGTTTAAAAGATTAAGTCACAAGGGATACAGCATATTGTGGAAGAAAATATGGTTCCTGGATTTAAATGCTAGTACTGTAATTAACAGTAAAAACCACCACCACTACCAACTGCTTTCTTACACACGCTGTGTACTCTACTAATCCACAGGCTCTTGAATGGCAGAGCTCAGACTGAAACCTAGATTACTCTGGTTTCAAAGCTGATGTTCTCCGTAACACTTAATTTCCTCTGAGAGTAGATGAGTTTTAACATCTCAAGCCCCTCATTGTTCAGAGCCTACCCTTCTTATCCAAAGATCTCCCATCTTCCCCATACGGTGCCTTAGCCACTCTAGGGTTTTCTGCTACTGCAGTGCCACTTGCATTCATCCTTTCCTTAGGGATAGGGAATGACCCACATGCCACGTTAGAGAAAATGCAAGCAAACCTTTTGAGCGTGTTCTGCAATCTATGCATATTAGTACAATGATGCCAGGCAATCTAACATAGACAAACGCTTACAATTAATGAAGCCATAGATCCAAAATCTGTATCATAATGGACAATTAACTCAAAATCATTGTCATCGTGAATCACTTCAGAACAGGGAGATGAATCATAGCTTTACAAAAGTGTTGCCCTGTCTAGTTAATGAGTGTCTGCAATATTGTTAAAATTTTTATTAGGGTTATCATTAAGCACTTACAAAGCAATTTGTTAGTAGTTTCCTAACCCATCCCCACTTCACCATCAAAACAAATTCTATGGCAGTTCTGATTCTGTTTTTCCCCATTTTAAATATTAAGAGAATGTTGGCACAGAGATGATTTGAACTAGCACACCAAATATCTCTTCCCTCTTAAAAAAGCAGTCTCCTAATAGAGATGATAAACAGGGACAAATGACATCAAAATATTGTCACATGGATGGGCAAGTTATGGGAAGAGCTTTTCTGCCCTGTTAAAGATGACCTCAAGAGCAAGAACTATATGCCAGAGACTGAGAAATTATGTACTTATGAGGTAATCAGTAGTAAGTTAAATAACTGTGCTTCTAATAGAAGCAGCCCCTTTATGATTCAGCAGTCTGAGAATCAGTGAGCTTTGTGTGGAAATGTTCCATAAACAAGACCAAAAATCTGAGTAATAAATGTAAAAAATATAATGCAATTTCCCTAAAATAGTGACCACTTTTGCCAGCTTCCAGTTCTCTCCATGGTTCTATTGAAAGAGCTGGACCTCTTTTTACCAAAAATTGGGAGAGTTTTAATTCTTCTCTTTCACTTTGGAAGAAAACCATTTGAAAAGTATACTTGCAGAGGAATATTTAAAAATTTAAAGAAGAATCACATACTACAGGTTTCCTTAGATACATGGAGGGTGTTTAGGGCTCTAACAATAACAACAGCAACAACAAAAGTTTTCCTATTTTACAGGTCCTCACGGTCTCAGTGGGAGGGAAAAAGTTTCGTTACTTGATGCAAAGATTTCATACTTGTTGGTATTAATACTTCCCCTAAACAACCCCCTCCATAAAATTCACATGCAGAGATGTTCTCTTAGGGTAAAAATCATATAGCATCATTTAAAGCAAGCAAAGATTATGTGACAGACACACAGAAGTGAGCGTGACATTGTCAGTCAGCCATTCCTAAAGCCAAGTATCTTTTCTTCCGTTGCAGAAAAAGGTATAATTCAGTGTGTGTTTAGTGTTGGAGAGGAAGTGAGAGAACTAAATCATGAAATGAAACGGAATCCACTTCTAAGTTCATGGAATACTCAGTGCCCCTAAAATCAAAGTCAAGCAGAGATTGTGTTTTGCTGTCTCCAATGGCCATAGTATGGAATGTGATTAGCACACCCAAAAGGCGCTACCATAACATCTACCTTACTAAGCCATGCCAGAATGTCTTTGCATGCCGATTACTAAGATACATTTCATGAAAGTTTATCTGTATCATTGAAAGTATATATTAGGTGAACTGTACTACAAAATTACAGTTCCTCAAGTGGTTATGAAATGCTTCCACACATCATCATCATCATCATGGATCTGGTTCACATATAGCCAAGGATTTCAGAATAGTGCAATTAGGGCAAGACCCACAAAAATCAGTATTCCTAATACACCAGTCACCTTAAGAAAGGACAAGGGCCTCATAAACCTCAGCTTCTATTTGTAGGGCTCAGGGAAAAAGCACAAATGGAGACCAATATTAACACATGTCTAAATATTTAAAACATAAGTTAAAATTAAGTATTTATTATAACTATTCATTATTCTAGTAGTCTGTATACAGCACTGATAAAGAATGGAAATATCACATGTTACATCTAGACAAGTGTGGTCCAGTAGAACTTACTGCCATGATGGAAATGCTCCCTATCTGTGTCATCCAGTACACTAGCCTCTAGCCAAGTGTGGTGAATGAGCACTATGAATGTGGCTAGTACAACTGAGGAACTAAATTTTAATGTTATTTAATTTTAATAGCCACCTGTGGCCATTGGCTACCACATCAGACAGCGAGGTCTAGACTTACAAAAATGCTCTTCAGCTACCATATGCAATGGTTGCCAATATTGTGCTAATTCATGAGAAACATGCACTGGAATAAGAAACAAGAATATGGACATTTATATGGGAAAGTTACTTCATTATGCAAGATCTTTCATGTTCATGCTAACAGAGGAAAAGCTGACACATACTGATTTGTCTCTTATCTATTAAAGTGCTTCCATTGCTTCAATCTTTGCAGCAAGTTCCATCTGCACCATCAGCAGCAGACCAACCCACATTCACTGTATTTACTCAGTTACCTTTTATTTCAAAGACATAGGACAAAAGATGGAGAGAAGATTTACCCTGGCTGGCCAGTGCTAAACATGAGATCAAATGCTTGGCACTGTAGGCTTCTCTATGCCAACTGACCGAGTTACTTGTGTATCCCTCAATAAATGTGTATATGTGTGTGTGTATGTGAGAGAGAGAGAGACAGAGACAGAAAGAGACAGACAGAGAGAGAGAGAGACAGAGACAAACATAAAGGACCCTTCTAAAGTGTGGAGCCTTGGGTGAGAACACTTTTGCCTAAGAAATACTGCAGTGGCCTCACATAAAAAGCAATTAGTGTAAAGCAATTATACTCCAATAAAGATGTTTAAAAAAAAGCAATTAGAAATTTTAGTTTAACGGTTATATGTTGTATAAAGTTAGCTTAAGATGACATTTTTACTTAGCACCAAATGGAAAAAATGTATCTTACAGACAAGTGGCAATATTACCTAAGTAAAAATCAGCAAAAGCAGCAGGAAATTACTTATTTCCACTTCCCTTTACTGCACAAATAATGGCATATACATTATTATGGCTGGTGCTCTCATTATAAATCATTTCCTGTATGTGTCTGTGTGTGAGCAAAACCTTAAAAGCAAATAACATAAAGTATAAAGAGATGACCAGTAAAAGGAGAAGCATATGGAAAGAAAACGGAATAAACCATCAGTCAAAAAATTTAGGAGGCCAAGAAAACACAGAATCAAAACATTCCCCTAAATCATGGTTATAACCTTTCACTAGACTCCAGTCTAAGGCTGGACTGTGCTGCAGTTAGGTGAGCACTGACGTAAATATTAGTGTTTAAAGGTGGTTTCCTTTGCTACTTTTGCTAGACGTGACTAAAATCAAATGTCCCCATTGTGTCCTTTTGTAATTCTCAGGTCCAGAATTCTCATAGGGTAAGGCAGATTAAAACAGATCTGATCTATTGTTGGCAGGCCCTAAAATTGTCTCAACCCAGCCCAGAATGTTCCTGATCTCTATCCAGAGAGGAAGTGCCAAGGGAGAGGAGTCATCACTGTCTTTTGATGAGGGAAGCTGCCAATGCAATCTTCAGTAAGGGAGTCACGTATATAGAAGAAATTTCCATCAAGATCATGCTGACTTGCGTTTCCAAAGGGTGCTGTCCCCAAGTTCAGTCCCCCCCCCCAGGACTCCTCGTTAGTCACAGGCCACGTAAAAATTCCCTCAAGCAAGTAAAAATTCCCTAACGGGACTTGCAAGACTCTTCATTGTATGGTCCCTGCTTATCTCTACAAGTTCATCTCTCTTCCAGACACACCATTTATTACTTCATTTATTCAGATACACAATTCTCCCTCTCCTCGTTCCACTCTCATTTCAATGCCTTTTACCTGTGATGTTCCTTTGGCCTGGTATCATCTCCCTCCACCTCCAACATGTCTCCCTTCTCTCAGATCTCCACTTATCTTCCTCCAGATTGTATACAGTTTCTCCCGTGTGCTCTCATAGCACCTAAAATTTTACCCACTGAAGCAGCTATCACTCTGTAAGGTAATTTCATGCTTGTTTGCCTGTATCATCCATTCTCTATTACAGCAGTTACCATGTACCAGACAGCCTATTAACTTATCTTCCCCAATCTTACAAGGCAGGCACCCATTATACAGATAAGAAAACCTAACCACAGAAAAGTTAAGAACCTTGCGTAAGGTCACGTAACTCTTGAATGGCAGAACTAGAATTTAAACCCAATAATTTGGATTAAGAGCCTATGACCCTCATCACTGTGCTCTGCCATTTCCTAACACAGTAAGTATTCTGTAAATACTTCAAGAGTAAATGCATAAAGGAAGGGAAAAAATCCCTAAATGAATGATGTTTGGGCGTATTTCTGACATACATCATGTCCCTTTCAGTACTCCAAAGCATAAGCCTTACTCCTTTTCTGATTAAATTTCAAGAATTACAAATGACATAATAGTTTAACTGGGGGTCATTCAATGAGATTATTTGAATCCTGTGTAAATAAGAGTTAACATAGTAACCCCGAGATTGCTGTCCTTAGAATGGCCTGCTTATAAACTTGGCCCTTAACCGGCACTGGGAACTTGATTGGCAAACGGTTCCCTACTCGGATACAAAACTTTCTTTAAACACTAAGAGCAGCTCACTGTGCCTAAGTTGTGCAAACAATGTGGTTTATGCTGAACACTCACTCTCCTTCTGGAATTTTGATACATGTCAGTCAGAGCACCTTTGTAACTAGTCCCCAAAATCACTGGGTGCTGAGTCTTTAATGAGCTTTCCTGGTAGACAACACTTCACACATTGTCACAACTCATTGCTGGAGGAATTGAATGCATCTACAGTGCCCCCACTGGGAGAGGACTCTTGGAAGCTTGTGCTGGGTTTTCTCCAAACTCTGCCCATGCGCCATTATCCTTCAATCCTTCGCTTATCTTGCTTTGTATCCTTTCATCGTGATAAATCTTAGCCATGTGTGCAACTATATACTGAGTCCCATGTGTCTTTTTAGCAAATCACCCAACATAGAAGTGGTCTTGGGGATCCCCAACACAAATCCCTTTGTGAGGGGGCCGTTAAGCAGGAGAAAAAAACAATGACAAAGCAAAGTATATTTGCTGCAAAAGCATAACAATTTCACTGGGTTTAATCAAAACAATTCTCCCACTGGAATAAATAGAAGTACTGATTTTAGACATAAATATCTCTGTATTTCAATCTCCTCTTTGTCAATATTAGGTATGTGACCTTGTGCCAACAACTAAACAGCTTAGAGCTTTATTTCCTTATCTGTAATATGGGAAGAACAATGCTTATTTCTCAGACTTCTCGGAAGTTTAGTTGGAACAACATAAGTAAATGAGCCTAGGTCTGCACCTAGCATGAATAATCACTCAATAAACATGCAGTGATCGATTCCAGGACCCCGAAATATTTCTTTTCAACAAAGTATACCTGCTAAAGGGCACAATAATTCATTTCATCTGTTAAGGTAAGATATACTCCTAAGCATAACCAACCACACTAAGCCCCTGACACACACACAATGACTTGCTTTAAAAACAAATATATAAAAAGAATAAACGCAGCATTTTTCCTGCCAGTCCATATAATTATATAAGGCAAATAACAATCAACAAACCTGGCAGCTTTTGTTCAGGTGCCAGCTACTTGGCTCTCACAAAATGAGACTTTAGCATTTTATTAATCATAAGACAGCACTAAATTTACTTCCCACCTGACAGTTTTAAACATGCAGTCAAATGGTGAGTTAATTAAGTGACAGTGTCCACGTTACTCAGGAAGATGAAATAATAAATGGCTTCTGTAGCAGATTAAATGCCAGAATAAAATTGAGGTGTTTTGATAAACCACGGGTGAGGTCACCGGCTCCTCTCTGCTGCCCTAGAATCTGGACTGCAGTCCCAGAGATTGTGAACACCTGCAGATCCAGCCATTACTGATGCGGTTTTTCAAGGTGTGGTATATTCAAGTTGAAAGGTCAAAGTTGACAATTTCCAATCAGGCTGGACGCCCTAAATTTTGATGACTGGAAATCATCAAAATTGGAAATGAAAAATCTACAATACGTGCCTCATCTGAAGAATGAGAGAGTTTGGATGAGATGGGTCATTTTTCAGATAAATATAAGATTTGGGGGGGGTGGTTACCTTAGATCCTTCAGCAAATGAAGTGGAAGCTGAGCAGTGAGACTCTACTCTGTCCACACCCCACACATCCCACCAGCTGCTCCAGTCACATCTCATTTAAACAACTCATTGCTCAGAAGAGGAAGGAGAAAGAGCGAGAGAGAGAGATTGGATGAAATGATCTATTCGCATCTGTCCAATTTTAAATTTCGATGAGTTAAAAGACTGGAGCCTCCCCTTTCCACTTTGCCCTGATAATTTTTAGTACTTACAGACCCAAAGTCTTTCTCAAGGAGAAAGTGATCCATTCTTAATATAATAGTAATAAGCAGAGGAAGAAAACTGATTAAGACAAAAAGGAGATATGGGAACATATGGCTTCTGCCATTATTCTAGTAGTTATGGTATATAATATTTCATTTGATTTATTCTTTTCAACAACCCACAACTCCTCCCTAATTTACTCTTTACAAAAACTTTGCACAGTGTTTCTACTTTGATTCCACAAGTGAGTAAACTGTGAGATGAGAAAACTGAAGAAATATGCCAAAGGTCACATAGCAAGTAAGTTGTAAAACAGCAATTTGAATTTTAGGATGCTCTGACTTGACAACCTGACTTCCTTCAAGCAGAGAGGAGGGAAGACGAGGAGAATGGGGAGAAACCTTCGAGCAGCCTTCCTTTACCTGGAAGTGCCCATGTCTACAAAGGATATGACGTATGTGTACACATGAATTCATAGAAAAAAACACCATCATGGGCCTAAAATGGAGTTGCTTATGCTAAGCCCCACATAGCCAAATTGAGATTTATTTACAGTTTTGGGGCCCCCAGAAATGGAATCTTAAACCAGTCCGTTAGGAATCGCCTGGCCAGCATTAGTTAGGTCATCTGCCAGAGGGACCCCTGCTACCCCCCTAAAGCAATCTTGTAATAACCAACCTGACTTTCCTAGTGTAACTCCCTTGTTCTCGCTCCTTTCTGCCTATAAAGGCCTTTCATTTCGTACAGCTCCATGGTACTCCTTTCTATCTGCTAGATTGGATGCTGCCCAATTTGAACCAATGTTTGCTCAAATTAACTCTTAAATTTACTTTTACATACTTTCTGAATTAAAAAATATGAGTTGTCAGGACTTCCCTGGTGGTGCAGTGGTTAAGAATCTGCCTGCCAATGCAGGGGACATGGGTTCAAGCCCTGGTCCAGGAAGATCCCACATGCCGCGGATCAACTAAGCCCATGCACCTCAGCTAATGAGCCGGTGCTCAAGAGCCCGCGAGCCACAGCTACTGAGCCCACGTGCCACAACTACTGAAGCCCACACACCTAGAACCTGTGCTCTGCAACAAAAGAAGCCACTGCAATGAGAAGCCCAAGCACCGCAACGAAGAGTAGCCCCCGCTCGCCACAACTAGAGAAAGCCCGCATAAATCAAAGACCCAACACAGCCAAAAATAAATCAATAAATAAATTTATTAAAAAAATGAGTTGTCAAGTGTCATATATTGATGATTTATAAACTTCCATCCTTGTCCTCTCACCCACTTCTTTTCTAGGATGTGCACACTTCCTGTAATACCAGGTGTTAAAAGATAAACTGAAGCATATTAAAAATTTTAAGTGGATATTCCTGACTTTAAAAAAATCTCAACATTTCTCCATTAAAATGCAAAGCAAGAACTAAATGTCTGCCTGAAAATTAAATGATAATCAAACTAAAAATCACCTTAAGTTTAAGCTCCAACTTAATTTAGATCAACATTCAGCAGAGCAAATATGGAGCTGATAAACAACTACATGTCAAGCTAAAAAAAAAATATCACCACACAAAACTCAATTGAATTCAACATAAAAGGGCAAATGAATATAATTAGATATCCACAGCCCTGAGGTCCTTTTTATTCTTAATAACTAAACAAAATGAATTGGTCTCCCCATTCCAGGTACTATGGTATGGTCTATACTCTCTTGGAGTATCTGTGGATTTGGGGTGAGAGTGGGGTTCTTTGTTCTCATCACTTCTCTTTATGAATTTCTGCACTCAATGATTTCTCAGCACTTTCCCATTGTCCCTGCTCCTGCGCCTGTTTTCCTCTTTCTGACCCATGGTAACTTACACTTGTCTATTGTCCCTCTTTGCATCCATCAAAGCATCACCCCTCTAAGGCAGATGTACACAGTGAACTTGTATTGAAGGTTTCAAAGACATCATAGTGTGACTGGTCCAGAGCACAGAATAGTAACCAACTTGAAAGTCAACATCAGATAACACTCTCCGAATATTCCTTGGCCGGAGTCAACACAGGACTATGGCTTAAGACACATACTTTTTACTAAGTCCCAGTCTCTTACCATGTTGTAGACCCAATCTTTAAAGACACAGCTCCTTCTCCTTTACATTTCTGTTTGTTTGTTTTTATTTATTCTTTGACTACATTGGGTCTTTGTTGCTGTGCGCAGGCTTTCTCTAGTTGCGGCAAGCAGGGGCTACTCTCTGTTGCGGTGCGCAGGCTTCTCATTGCGGTGGCTTCTCTTATTGTGGAAGACAGGCTCTTAGGTGTGTGGGCTTCAGTAGTTGTGGCACGCAGGCTCAGTAGCTGTGGCTCGTGGGCTCTAGAGCGCAGGCTCAGTAGTTGCGGCACATGGGCTTAGTTGCTCCGTGGCATGTGGGATCTTCCCGGATCAGGATTCGAATCCATGTCCCCTGAATTGGCAGGCGGATTCTTAACCACTGCGCCACCAGGGAAGTCCCTCCTCTACATTTCAAGGCCTCACAAGCCTGTCTCTTCACAGGAATGGATTCAAAATGATGCTACTTTATTACACATGACAATTTAGCTTTCAAACTTTTTCCTACATTAGCTCCCAGATGTACCTTTACATACACCCCCCACACACACCCAGAAGATAAACTTTATGGTGTTTTAATAAAATGCTTGCCTAGGACACACGTCTACTCTTACTACAACTAAGATCAAAAAAGAGCCTTGAAATTCATTGTTCTTTACCTTGGGCCAAACAACATTCTTATTCAGAGTTCCCTCTATTACCAACCAGGACTCTTATTTTTAAAAATGGTCAATTTCTATTTTCTGGCAAGAGCTGCTCACAGGGTTAGTCTAGAAAGCCTTCCAGAGCCTGAGAAATTTTTTTCTGACAGCAGACTACATAAGAGTGAGGACAAGAGTTAAGTCCTTCTTACTTATCATATCGTGAGGGAGTAAATGGGGTGAAGAGATGGAAATACAGAAAATCAGGTAAGGGAAAAACCATAAAACAAACACACAAAAAAAACATATGTAAAAGCCCAACATTTGGAGAAGTTTAATGATATGAGATCCAATTATTGCAAGATTCCAAATAAATACGCAGAATCACGATGGAAGAGACTGCATGCAGATGCTGCACCAGCAAAAGGCCATTTGGGTGGTTGATTTCTGGAGAGGTAAAGGGGAGCAAGCAGGGGTCATTGCAAGGACTTTTGCCTCATTGACTTTTGCTTCCTCCAGGGTCCTTTTTGGCTAATCTGTCATCTATGGTTCAGTAGAAGAGGAGTTATTTTCACTTTCTCCCTTTTGCCTCGTGGCTCTTGGCTCCGTAGGATGGTGTTTAGCTCAGACAACAGCTGGCTACTGTCAGTTTTGTGTAGGGTTATGAAATACAGCACTTCAGTGTTTATTCCAGAGGCTTTCTGAAAACACTTGTATTTGGCTTCCACCTCTGACTGCCTGGACCTCTGTGTTTACTCATTATGAAAGGAAAAGGCAAGAGACTCTCTAAGCCAATAGGAATACCCTTCAAGAGGCAGACTGCTGTGCTTAGGGGAAAGAAATTCAAATCATGGAGAGGCTAATGCAATCTGCACCCACTCTGTCTGATGGGTTGGCGTCTGATGAGGATGTCTGAGGTCATATGATTTCTTTCTGAAGCTTGAGTCCTCCTGGTCTGGGCTCACTTGCTCACTAGCTTCCTGCTCAAGAATTTTCAGTGGTTCTGCCACTGGCCTCCTCTTTCGCTGCTTCTTTCTTCCAAGTGGTCGAGATACTATTCCTTTAGAAGCAGTCCTTCAGGACATATCTTCCCTTTCCTCTAGTGTACCATTGCTTCTCTAACCACACAGGAACCGTAAAGGATAGAAAAAGCTTAAGATTTTTTCCCAGGCTAGGGACTATGCCGTGATCCTCTCTTGTGACGCTGGTCAGTGGCAGTCGCAGCTCCCAGCCAGCCACACGATCCTGAGGGTAAACAACTGATACCCTTACAAACATTCTGTACCCAGATGACCATTCTGATTTTCATTTTCAATACAGTACTCAGTCAATTACATGAGATATTTAACACTTCATTACAAAATAGGCTTTGTGTGAGATGATTTTGCCCAAATGTAGGCTAACGTAAGCACTCTGATGAGCACATTTAAGGTGGGCTAGGCTAAGCTCTGATATTCAATAGGTTAGGTGTATTACATGCATTTTCCGTTTTGGATATTGTCAGCTTACAAAACTCGATGAACAGAGCACCTCTTGGTCCATATGCTGAACATCAATTTCCTCATATTAAATTTTTCTTTTGCCTATATGGCCTTTTCATCCAGGCATACCAGAAAAGAGGCCATGAAAAAAACATATTTCTTAAGGGTAAAGAAAAACTAAAAAATACATTGAGAATGATTGACTACCCTACATGTGTATGGTAGGTTTAACATGTTGAGTCAAGGTTTTCTATGATTCCAAATTGCGATAGCACAAGTACTCAAGAATTCCCAGAACCAGCCCTTTAGCAGAGGGTTAATAAAGACGAGAAACTGGGGAATTTATAATGAACCCAGCCTTTGACATCAAAGAGCCCCAAGTTAAATTCCTAGCTCTGCCATTTGCTGGCCAAGTGATTTATGGAGGTCACCTGACCTCTCTCTCTCTTTCCCAATAAAACAATATTCATAATGTCCACCTCTTAAATATGTCATGAAAATCAAATACCGTATGCTAACACATATATATGGAATTTAAGAAAAAAAAATGTCATGAAGAACCTAGGGGTAAGACAGGAATAAAGACATAGACCTACTAGAGAATGGACTTGATGATATGGGTAGGGGGAAGGGTAAGCTATGACAAAGCGAGAGAGAGGCATGGACATATATACACTACCAAACGTAAGGTAGATAGCTAGTGGGAAGCAGCCGCATAGCACAGGGACATCAGCTAGGTGCTCTGTGATCGCCTGGAGGGGTGGGATAGGGAGGGTGGGAGGGAGGGAGACGCAAGAGGGAAGAGATATGGGAACATATGTATATATATAACTGATTCATTTTGTTGTAAAGCAGAAACTAACACACCACTGTAAAGCAATTATGCTCCAATAAAGATGATAAAAAAATAAAATAAATGGGATAAATTGTACAAGGTTTGTAATTCTGGCCACAAAACAAACATTCAATAAATATCCATTTCCTTACATTCATCAACTGCAATTTCATGAGGATTCCCGGCCAAGAAGGCAGTTTCAGAACTCATCTTATGTGGACAAACTGAGCATCTTTTAAGTGACTAACACTTAAGCTTACATACAAATTTTATTTCACAAGTTATTCCAAGCTGCTTTTCTGTCAAGGAAATATTCAAAATGCACAGAAATGTACAAAAGGAATCCCAGCATCGATAGAGCCTGTCATGGACTCTTTTCTTATCTCAAGGCTGGAAGTTCAGGTAAAGGAATCAAGAGGGGCTGGTACAGCAATGGGCAAATGTGTGTAGTATGTTGGGCATGGTACCGACGACTCTATGCATTTTGCCTTTCTTTTCTCCATTTCTTCCTTGGGTGTCAGGGACACGTGAGAGGGAAAAGGTTTTTTTTTTTGTTTTTTTTTTTAACAATTTTCACCAAAAAAAAAAAAAAAAAATGGCATCTGCAGTCAAAACTACAGAAGAAGCAGAATTGAAAGAAAGAAATTGTTTCCGGGTGTCCTTTCTGTTCTTTGCAGAGGACAGTTTTCCACACCTTGGGACTCAAGGAAAGCTCTGTTGTTTAGCAAATACACACTGCCCTCTGTTGGAAAAGTGGTGCACTTCCGCTCTGCTAACAAGAACGACCTAAGGATTAACTGCAGTGCAAATGTAGGTTTCCTGTCTAAAATTTACAGGGACCCATCCCTCCTCATCAGAACAAAAGAAATAAATAACAAGAGTCTTACACAAAGTCTATCCCACATGCAATCATTTGGGGAGAACTGTTTTTTTTTAAGGGAACAAATAAAAGTAGTACATTTTGTTAAAACCAAAAAAGCTTTCGTTTAAAACGTTTTCGTTTGTAGTTTTAACGCTTACTGTCATTGCCAAAAGTAGCTGAAGCAGCTCACGGACTCACTGCCTGTAAGACTGAAAAGTGTCACTTCCTTCTTGCAAAGGCGCCGAAAATATCCTGCTCAGCTGTTGCCTTTTAAAGACTAAAATACCTCTGATTAAAGAAGCAAAGAACAGTATATCTGCCACAATGTTGTCTAGTTCTGCCACTCTAGTGCCTTAAATATTTCGATTTTAAAATCACAATAAGCACTTAATTCCTATTACTACTTTCAAGCAAGACTACATAGACCCAGAAAGTTTTACTTTCAGCCCCAGCCTGTTATCGACGCCAGGGGCAAGTGGAAACACATGTTTTCAAATACACAGAAACAAATGGAAAAACATTTAACCAACTAGTAAAGAGACAATATTAATGCATAGGTTAATGAGTGAAGGCATTTGGTGTACAACGCAAGACATAAACAAAATAGAATACACACAGATATTATTCCAATACTCAAAGAAGCGGTTGTCGAATCTTCAAGGGAAACACAAAAGAATATCCCTAGAGAATGGATTTCAGCTGTGTTAAAATCCTTAGCGAGCAATCTGACTGCAGTCATAGACTCAATTTTAAAATAAACTCACAGCATGCTTTTTATTATTTTGTATCTGTAAAGGTAATGTGGATGTCTTCTCAGTTTGTTCAATTGCTTTGACTCCAAGAAGAGCAAGCCAGACTTCCAAATTAGAGAACAGCCTTTGACGACGTGATGCATTCCTAGCCACTAACTTACAGTACCTTTCAGTCATTCCAGACAAAATAAGGCCACACACACGTCTTAGTTAACAACCAGAATTTAGAACTTACAGTAAACATTATAATCTGATAATTCATCTTATGACCAAATCCAAACAACTTCAAAATTTTTCAGTACTATTTTCAAAGACCACAGTAGAAACTCAATGAATCATTTCAAAATTCTGTTCCCAGAATTCAGTACTATTTACAAAGACCACAGCAGAGACTCAATGGTATCTAGAGGGAAGAGGATAAATGGAGAACGTTCTGGCTTCAGCCTCATCTGGTTGTCAGTCAACCAATGTCATTTTTTTCAGAATTCTTAGCCTGTGAACTTAACTCCAGAAATCTCTCCTTTAGAGATTCATTTTGGCACTATTCCACTTATAATATTGGGGAAGGGGGTCTATTATGTATGCATCCTATCACTTCTCAAAGAGAGACGCTTTAGCTAGAAAAATGGAGAAATCTACGATTGTAGCAGTCTTACTCACCAGGTCTTGTGTTGTTTTCCTCTCCCCTGGAGTTTAGTAAAACCTCTGTTTCCGTCCTCCATAGTTTCAAGTTGAACGTAGGTTCTTCGTCATGATACAGCACCCTCGCTCCCGTGTGAGCGGGCATTTGCAGCGCCTCTTCCGCCGTGGCTCTCTCTACCTCAGAAATAGGCCATGTGAGGAAGAATCCTCGCGTTCTAAATAAGAGCCAACCCAGAGCGAACTTGATACCACGTAGGGGCGGGGCCTCTTGCAAGGTGAAACCACTTCAATCTAACTGCAGTCCCTCCGTTCTTACCTTTGGCCCCAAATAACAGAATGGAATTTGGGGCAGCCCATCAAGGCCCTGCCTCCCTAGGCCCTTCCACTGACTATTTAAATCCAAAAACACCTTAGTGTTCAGAGGTCCCTCCAGAAGCCAGGTGCCTTATGGTCTCAAAGCAGCAAATATTGTTCTGTTCACTCATGGCTAGAAGGCGGGGAGGCTCTCTTCCTCTCTAATAACATTTTGCCTCAGCCCCAGCTGTAGCTCCAGCCTGAAATCCTTTCTTACTGAGGCTCAGAGGCCCATGCCTCTGCTTGTTTGCCTGCACGTGGAGATCAGAAATGCAAATTAAAAAAAAAAAAAAAGAAAAAGACATGCATACTTTGACTGGATCCTTGCCTTCACTGTGTGTATTCACTAAGACCTCCATGGCCCACCATCCCCCAATGAGGCTGTCTGGCTCGGCCCAGTCTGTTCTCACAGCACTCATGTGGGCCCCTATACACTTTTACCACCGCCAAATACTTGACTGGTTTAAAGCCTCTTGCCCAGGCCACAGCAGTTAAAAGCAAACAGCACAACTATAAAACTCCCCCTGGCCAAATATAAGCCTCTGCAAACTGCCAAGGTCACAACAGCCTGCCTCACCAAAAGCCTTTCCAGAGTGTGTTTTGCTTCCCCTAATTTCAAGTCTTTTATTTTTAGTTTTTACTATTCTAGTCCATGCACCAAATGCTGGTGTCTCCAAGGGGTCTCCGATAAATAGCACACGTCTTCCTTGCTCAGATTCTGAACAAATTGGGAAATAAAACCGAGGAATGATGAAAGCGGGGGGGAGGAAAATAGCTATGACCTTTATTATTGATAAAGGCCAAGATGGAAAATATAGCTTAGCATGAGTACCTGATAGTTTTCCTACTGTTGAATCCCAGTTTAGAGAGGTTTATCCATCTGGGTACAGAAGTGCTGGTTTCCCCTGCCTCCAAGCATAATCAATGTTTTCTTCCCACATTTATGAATCATATAAGTTGAATCATCTCTCTAGAGGCAAAGTGAGTAAAGGGGAAGAGAAAGGTTAGAACCTGTTTAGAGAAAATCCATTCTCATGATAATTAGAGAAGTGGGAGAAGGAAGTACCTTGTAATGCCTACGACAATGTGGTAAAACCGTCAGGACTGGTATGACTCTCCCTCCTGGTGATGAAGTGTCTCAGGGCAGGGTCCCTGTCTTATTGATTCTTGGATCTTCAGTGTTCAGCACCATGTCTGGCATTCAAATATTTATTTATGTCTCATCTTTAAAAAGATTTAAGGAAAATTTAAGTTTTGAAAAGCAAGTCATAAAGACAGTTGAAATTAAAGGAAAATGGGAATAAGAAAATAAGATAGACCTACAGCAAATATAGTGTATAAAAATATGGATGGCCTCCAACATGTAATTATTCTGAGCTTCTGACACCTGACTCAAAAAGAAAACACCTACGCTCTTGTTACTCTGTGTGATCAACTGGTATCACCTGGAAGCCTGCCGGTCCAATTTTATCAGGTATCTATAAAAAGAGAATAGCTGAAAATATAGAGAAAACAGCACTAATACTACCTCGGTGTGTATGTGCAAATATATGACATAAAATAAGAATGAGAGTTGGACAAGAGCAAAAGTGAGAGAGGAATACGGGGAAGACAGAGAGAGATGGAAAGAGAGGAAGAGAGGTAAACAGGGCTCAAATCATGCAGGCTTCTGTATCATGCTAAGGAGTTTGGGCTCCATCCAGAGGACAATAGAGAGCCATTAAAAGTTTTGTTTGTGGTTGCTGCAGTTGATTTTAAGCAAGAAATAGTACAGTCAACCGCTTCAGAAATTCCTCTCCTATAAATTAATGGAATTGGATTTGGTGTTCTCTGTGTAGAACCATGTATTTTATTTCTAAATCAGGACACTTTTTTTTTTAATTGGAGTATAATTGCTTTACAATGTTGTATTAGTTTCTGCTGTACAACAAAGTGAATCAGCTATATGGATACATATATCCCCATATCCCCCCATCTTGGACCTCCCTCCCACCCATGTCCCCCACCACACCCCTCTAGGTCATCACAGAGCGCTGAGCCGAGCTCCCTGTGATATACAGCAGCTTCCCACTAGCTAGCTATTCTACACATGGTAGTGTATATATGTCAATGTTACTCTCTCAGTTCATCCTACCCTCCCCTTCCCCCGCTGTGTCTACACATCCATCCTTTATGTCTACATCTCTTTTCCTGCCCTGCAAATAGGTACATCAGTACCATTTTTCTAGATTCCATATATGTGTTGATATACGTAAATCAGGACATTTTTAAAGGTGAAAGAGAGCACTGTTAAGATTATTCCATGACAACAAGCAACAGCCTGGACTGTCCTTAGGAAACCAGGATTTAGCGGTCCTTACAAATACCCCAGTCCTACCATGGTCTGACCCCTTTTCTGTTAATCAGCGCTAACACTATATCACACTGCCCAGGGGTCCACATTCTAATTAGGACAGCGAAGCAGTGAGAGTTAGTCTAAAGTGTTATTCAAACAATTTTCTTTCATTTCATAATTCAATGGATGCATATTATAAGCCCATAAAATTCAACAGCCCATAAAAATAGCTTCATTTTATAAAACTCTCTTTTTACCACAACCATTCAATATTAACCCCCCTTCACTTTCATTCCATACAAGTGTAAGAGTGATTTTTAAAGCAAATTAGTGCATGGATTTGTTTTAAGAATTTTTGGAAACATGAAGATACCTGCGAATAACAAAATATAAGAAAGGGAAATTATTTCTCCATGACTGTTATTTGTAGGTTGAGGTTATTTTCTCTTGATTCATCATAAAAGACTTTTCCTCACTTTTTGTCCACTTAGGCAAGAGGCTTAGACCAGTAGTATGAACCCCTACAACCAGACACGAGGGGGACTTTTTAAAATTAATATTGGTGATTTCAAAAGTGAATTTCAAATCCTGATTGAATTTTATTACGTGTAAATAATAAACACGTTATAGGACTTTCTACAAATAGTTTTTCAATTTGTTGTGGAAAAATTCTCCCAAAGTAATGTTCCATGATGCAGCAACAGCTAAAATGTAAGATATGAGCTGTATAAAGTGTATGAATAATGCATATAAAATACAAAGTATGAAAGTATAATATAAATGGGATATTTATAGAGAGATGTAAAAAATAACAATGGTGAGATTCCAGATAATTTTGATTTCCCACTCTTAATTTCAGTTTATTAAACAATTATCTGTATCAGTAGAGAGTTCATTTTCTTTTGAGAAGCTGGTACTGCTCAAAGTTTAATGTGCTTATAAATCAACTGGTGATCCTGTTAAAATGCAGAATCTGATTTGCTAGTCTGGAGTGGGACCTGAGACTCTGAATTTCTAAAAAAACCCCAGGTTTTTGGCAGTGTTGCCAAACTGGCAATGTTACCAATGTTGCCAATTCAAGGACCCCACTTTAGGGTCTCAAGGGCATAGGACTCTAGCTCTCCAACGTGGCTGCACCTTAAAATCATTTGGAGAGTTTTTAAAAACACGCATGCATGAGTCCCACTGCCAGAGATTCCAATTCAATTAGTCTGGGCTGGGTCTCAGGATTTTTAAAACTCCTCAGGTGATACTAATGTGCCTCCAATTTTGAGAAGCACTGCTGCAGGTCTGCGTTCCAAAAGGTCTAATCCTATTTTTATATATGTAGCATCCGTTTTGTAGGTGGTACTCACATAATTTTGATGCTCTTTGTGATGGTGAGACATCAGCCTTTGTAGTACGGACCTAAAGATGTGTATGTTTCTCCCACAGTGATCGCTTTTGAGTTCTCCAGAAATAGGAAAGCAGCATCATCACTCACAGCTGCAGGTTGAAAATGGCTCCTTTGGAGTAAAATCTCAGTGAGTCACTGGATGTTGATTGGAAGCTGAACTCACACTACGTGAAAGGACCGAGTTGTCAAAGAAGACATGTGCATCACAGATAGGAAAAGTCCTTTCTGTATTTCTTATTTAATATTCAACTTTTACTCCTCTTGGAGTCAGGAGTCAGCAAATGTTATTTCTTTTTCTTGCTGTGCTTCTGACCTTGGGCAAGCCACTTAATCTCTTCATGGATCACAAAGGAAATAAAAGGTTGCCATCAGATGCTCCTCACATCTCTTTTAATTTTCAAGATTTAAATTTCTCTCCTTCTTTTCTTCCTCCCTTCTCCTAATTCTCATTATCCTTATCCATTTCCTCAACATTGTCATCCTCTCAAAATCGCTCCTGTAGAACAATGGTTCTCGAACTTCAGTATATATCCAAACATTCAGCAGGGCTTACTGAAACCCAGATTCTGAGCCCCATCCCCTGCGCGTCTGGTACAGTAGGTCTGGTGTCGGGCCTGAGAATTTACATTTCTAACAAGTTCCCAGGTGGTGATGATGATGATGGTGATCCAGCCCACACTTGGCAAACTACTGCTCAGAGGATTCACATAAGCAAAATTAGAATACTATACTAGCATGGCGTGCAAAAAAAATGGGCACTTAACTCCAAAAGTACATTGCCTAAGGGATATTAAGGAGTTTTTACATGTGCCTTTTTAGAAAACTCTGCCTGACCTACCTTGTAGATCAATGCACCTGGAGGAAAGGATCGTTGCTTGCCATTCCTGGCATGCAATTTGGTACCAACTCTAAGAAGAGATTATAGGATTGCTCCCTTACTCCAAATAAAAACAGGCTGAAAAGAAGCACCATTTCCCTCAATTTGATGAACGAACTCATTGCAAAACAGGCTTGAGCTGAGGAAACCATAAGCAATCACACTAACATACAAACAAAATCAATCCAACAGCACTACAGATTAACTTTAAAAACACTTCTCACACTATTTAGTCGTAAATACTTCCAGGAAATGAGAAATGATATCTAAGTTCTGACACATTTCTCCTTGATGTGTATCATTCAGACCATCTAGACACCAGTTACCTGACTCTAAATCTTTCTCAGTGAGAACATTAAGATGAAATTTTTTCTCTCTAAATTTTACCTTTTCTCATGTAGAGGAAAAAATGGGGGAAACGATATATTATTAGATATTGGCAAATGCATTATCTTAATTTCCTTCACAGCACCCATCACTGAGAGGAAATTTGAAGTACCAATAAGTCCACCATTCCTGTGTACAACCACTCCTTTGTGTTGACCTGCGGAATAGAATACAGTCACAAAGAATGCACACAGATGCATACATAAAATTTATACAAACAAGTAGGTTAAGTACATGAGATGAAAATGCACACATACATGCCTGCATGTTTGCATACATATTGTCCTCCTAAGAAACTCTTTGAGGGTTGAAAATAAGATCACCAAGTGTCTTGCTTCTATCTGCTCTAGCAGAGTGTGTCTTTTGCATATTTGAAGGCTTCCCCAGGAACATGCAGGACATATAAGGTTACATTGGCCATGCTGAGTCAGCATCAATCTGACAATTGCTGCTTGATTTGTGCAGAAACTCCTCCTATGCCATGCTTGGTATTCTCCAAACCTACTGAAGATCAATGTTATTAATATTCCTCATTAGGCCACTGTAATCGACACTGTTTTCTTTCACAGAAAATGATTTTAAAAGAGCATGAAATCCTCAAAATGGTTCAGATGAAAGAAAAATGAGGTAATGTGGAAATGGCTTGGGTCTTTTTAATATATATATTTTTTTTTTAAGGAGGATATTAAAATGTTCACCCTGAAGCTTTATCAAATGTTTTGGAGATCCTTTGTACCTCTGTCCAGTAGTTATAAATTTGAGGACTCCGTGCTGCTTCCACCATGGGCATTTTGTCAGCAACTTTGTACAAAGAAGAGGGATTTTTGAGTTGCGTTGTCATGGTAACCCTATATTCAGGTTGAAAAGCTTTATTGAATGTTTTGGGTATGTCTCCATCGCAGCCTTCATTTAATAGATTTTGATGTTCAAATGTTTAAATATACCACTTCATCTCTGCTAGCGTTGTTTGGCTTTATATATATATATATATATATATATATATATATATATATATATATATATATATATATATATTTTTTATAT
>NW_006783288.1:2487509-2496360 GCF_000442215.2 Lipotes vexillifer
ATATATATATATATATATATATATATATATATATATATATGCATGTATATTGTTTAAATGCTCAGGTACCACAGGAAAGAAAATATGCTAAATCTGATTTTGCTTTCTTTTCCTCTATCCTTGTTGGTACCTAAGATTTTTCACCTGTGAAAAGCAAAGGAAGATGTACAGATAGGGTCTCAGGTATAGGAAACATAGATGTCCTCTTATTTGGATCTCAAAACAGGACCACGGTGTATTTCTGAAAAGGCCGTAATTTTTCCTACATTATTTCTTTATTCAAAAGGATGGAGCTGCTACAAGGGCAAGGGGCAATAGGGATCAGAGGGGAGAGACAAGTGATTTGGGAAAAATCACAGGGTATCCAAAGGGTGATCCTACCTGTTTGTCCTTTTGACAAAGACTCTTTGCTGTTGCTCCCCATTTCCCCATTTCTGAAAACATTTTTCTAGGAAATTCACGTGTCCTATCAAGGGCGAATGAGAGTCTCAAGGTAAAAAGGACTTTGTTGTTAAATATATTAGGATGACACTAGATTAGATAAAGGATTCAATATGCTTCTGTGCATTGTGATGTCTTTAGAAGATCAAATAGTGCTACTCAAATATTTTGACCAGGGAACTTGGGGGGTGGGTCACCTACAGAACACACTCTAGGGAATGCTGCTTTCTAACATATTTCTAACAGGTTTCTTCTGTTCCATATATGAACAGAATAGAAAAGATTCCTGAGACAGTCAGCAAAGTGCTACTTAACTCACATTTTGCTCTACTGCATGACTACAGAATACACTTGAAGAGATAGGTCTCTCAAAACAAGCTCAGAGCTCATGTGAGGAAAAGTACAGACCCTTGACAACAGGCTCTCCATCTACTAGCTAATCACCTCTACACAGGTACCTTCAAGAAACTGAGAGCAGCAAGTCCACAAGGGGAACTCTGGGAAGGACAGGAGATTTGGGGAGGATCATACCCTGAAATTCTTTCCTGAGGATTATTCTGTGGAAACAAACTCATTAACTAGAGGGCAGGACATCCCTGTGACTGAACTTTGAAGGCATCCCTCCTATGAATGATGCTGTTTTCCCCACTTATATATTTTAATCTGTGATTTAAACCTTTTATTATCCAGTACAGTTACTATAGTAGCCTAGAGAATAATTTTCAATCAAATATTATTTTCTTTGAGATTTTTGGAGAAAAATAATTACTTAGGTGCTCAGGTGGATGCTTACACATTTTGGATTATGATTCATGGAGACAATAGTTTTGTTCCAGTGCAAAACAATTAGAAATCATTGCCTGCATCATTTCAACATACAGTGCTTTGGCCTTCTCATCTTGTATTAAAAGACCCTAATAACAAGTTTATTATGATGATAATGAGTATTATTTAATACGTATCACATCCAACCCTACATTAGATTCTCTCTGCCCAGCAAGGTTATTTTGTAAATCCAATCCCAAATAAAAACCGTAAACAGGAGTGTTGATGATTCATATCAGAGAAAACAACTGATTTCATTTACATCATCATCTGTTGGCCATTGGGACTTATTATTCCTGATTTCACCTTCCAGCTCCCAACTACCTTCCTCACTGTTGCGTGACATACCTCAAGGAATGAGTGGGAGAGTTGCTGAAGGAAGAAGCAGAAAGGATGCTGTCAGTCTGACCGGGTCTATTTCATCCTACAACACTGTGGTTTTGTTGAGGGAAAAGGGTTCTTTTCATTACAGAACCCATTCCATAGCTGAATGGTTTGTTGCTGGGTGCTTCAGTGTCTGAAATCTGTCTGAATAAATTCTTAGACTCTTAAAGGGCCAGTTATTCCAAAGCTCATTAGTCCACTCTGAAGAGTACATGCACTCATGCAATACTGCTTTCTTCAGTCTCTTTGCTCCACTGACTTATCACAGCGAGTTAAGCAAGGCGACTATAGGGGTTGTTGATCCTGCCCAAGCCAGATCCCTTTTCTCAGGCTGCAAACTCATCCCCCAACTGCTGTGAGTGTTGGCTGCTAACGGCTCACAGCTTCCCCTTTCTCTGGAGAATTTCTCTTAGCCTTAATTGGGCCACCACATGCAAGGGATAACCATCCTGGTTTTCTGGGACTGTCCCAGTTGTACCACTGAAAGCTCTGCCTCCCAGAAAATCTCTCAGCCCCCAGCATACTGGAATCGTTGGTCTTTCCCAGTTCCACATCCCCTTGTGACTAACTCATACAGGGAGTCCCCGTAAGGGTGACTTTGAGGCACAGTCAACACTGTGGTGCAATTCCTGCTACTGAGCTCCATGTGGAATCAAGCTGAAGCTAGACTCCAGCTTAGATGGCCTCATTCCTTAGCTCCCGCCCCTTTCCTCCCCTGCATCCCTCATTCTCTTTTTCCTTAGAGCACGCCTTCCATAAATCATGGGTACCCAAACCCTTGTCTCAGGCTCACGAAAGACAGAAAGTCTTTCAGTACTAGGAAATGAGCTCTAGGAGGTCAGCAAAATATAGTGGGAAGTGTGTGGGTTTTGTGGTAAAACTCACCCAAGTTAACATTCTACCTTTTTTGTTCGCAAGATACGTGACCTTAGGCAAGTTACTAAAACTCTTCTTCGGTTCCTCAACTGTTAAATGGTGATAATTAAATCCTTCTTGCAAGATTTTGTGATTATTTAAAAATGGGTAAATTTTGGGCATATAGTGAGTACTAAGTAAATAGTACCTTTTGTGAAAATCCTCAGCAGTTATCTAAAGTGAGTGCTTAGTTGAGTGAGCACTTCATAAATACTACTTGTATTAACTTACCCATCCTCAATAGACATTCTATTGTGATGATCAATCTGAAAAGCACTTACTGAAAAAAATCCAAGTCTTAATTTTAGATATGGATGTGCATAAAAAATTTCACCAAACCACAGAACAATTTTGATCTAATCAAGATTCTCTTAACTCTGAAATTTGCTTTTAGGAGTTACTCTTAGATTTTTAATATACATGATGTATATACCTTGAATATAATCATTATTTTTATTTTAGAGTTATCATATACTTGGGGGCTATTGAGAAGGTCAATTTTGAAGATATATATTAAAATAATTATTACTATGTTACTATAATAGTTTTTGTGTGTGTGTGTGTGTGTGGTAAGAATACAACATGAGATCTACCCTCAACAAATTTCTAAGTGCACAATACAATATTGTTAACTATGACACCACAAAGTTGTCCAGCAGATCTCTACAACTTATTCATCGATATAACCAGAAATTTATACCAGTTGAACAACAATCACCCATTTCCCATTCCCCCTGGCAACTGCCATTCTACTCTCTGTTTCTATGAGTTTAGCTATTTTAGATTCTTCATATAAATGGAATCATGCTGTATTTGTCCTTCTGTGACTGGCTTATTTCACTTAGCATAATGTCCTCCAGGTTCATCCAGGTTGTCACATATGGTAAGATCTCCTTTTCTCTTTTTAAGACTAAATAATATTCCATTGTGTGTATATACCACATTTTCTTTATCCATTAATCTGTGGATGGACATTTACGTTGCCTTCACATCTTGGCTCTTATGAATAATGCTGCAACAAACATGGCAGTCTTAATATCTCTTCAAAATCCTGATTTCAATTCTTTTGGATAAATACCCAGACATGAGATTGTTGGATCGTACGGTAGTTACATTTTTAATGTTTTTGTTTAAAGCCGTATTTTTTTTTTGTACTTTAATTTCAGAACAAAATAAACAAAAATACACCACAGTACACAATACCTAAACCCTATATCAAATGTGGGAAGGAATAGGACTTGAGGCCTTTGTATCCTGCCTTAGACAGAAAGATGGAGAAATAAAGCCACTAGACATCAGCAGAGGGAACCAGGTGGGCCAGGACCACACAGGTGTGCTGCTGGGGGAGACCTGAGGACACTATATAGAGGAAACAAAATCTGCAAGTAGAAACTCCTAATCTACTTCTTCCTTGTGAGAGGCACCCTCATCATCCTCAAGGGAGGGGCAGGCAGGGATCTCATCTGAACAGCAGCACATGAATTCTACCAGTTTTTTATAGATGTATGTCAAGAACCATAGTTAGAATAGAGGTTCTGAAATAGGACTGGTGTTTGTAACTCTCACTTATTAAGCTCTTTCTGTGGTTCTGTGGCAGGTGTATTACTTATGTAACTCTTTTAATTATCATAACCTTAAAGTAGTGAGACTACCAATGTCACAAAAAGGAAATTGAGACTCGTTAGTTAATGCTAGACCATAAAGCAAAGGGAGAAAGACTGTAAGAAGTAATAGGGAGGAGGAAAATATAATTGTAACAAGACTTTCTAGAAATTTCTCTTTCAGTAAGGATCCTGAAAATTAAGTCATCTTACAATTAATTTAACTTGTGTATGATTGCTCTTTCGGGGCTTCCCTGGTGACGCAGTGGTTGAGAGTCTGCCTGCCGATGCAGCGGACACGGGTTCATGCCCCGGTCCAGGAAGATCCCACATGCCACGGAGCGGCTGGGCCCGTAAGCCATGGCCGCTGAGCCTGCGCGTCCGGAGCCTGTGCTCCTCAACGGGAGAGGCCACAACAGTGACAGGCCTGCCTACCGCAAAAAAAAAAAAAAAAAAAAAAAAGCTCTTTCCTTTTACCACTGACTTCCTGGAATCTAATAATCATGATTAATGCTGAGAATCATTTCAGGATTGTTCACACATTTATCTGTCACTCTGATCCTTGCTCCTCCCCCATACCCAGTAAAACTCTCTTCTAAGCCACATAAGCTTCCTCCTCTTTATATAAAACACCTGTGCATCCATCAACAATCTTTACTGGGGACAGAGCAGTGTACTTGACACTCTAGCAGATTTTACAGCTACTCAAATATGATGAATTCAAAGAACAATTTTACCCAGAAACCATGGACTCAAATACCAAGTCTATTCAAAAATAGAGGAAGAAGTAAAGAGTGTTCAACTCTTCTCTGTAGATTTTCTTCATAGAGCCTAATTTATGAACTTATAATTGACTAGTGGGCATCATGCTTTAATTATGATTTTGGAAAGGCCTTAACAGTAGACCAGTTCTGACAGCCTGTGACTTGGTGTGGGCTTAAGAGAATAGGTATTTATACAGGTTGTGTCAATCACCCAGTGCATGCCATTTCAACTGCCTGTCCCAATCAGGGCCAGCATCCAAAAGTATAGCAATTACAATGAAGAGATAAAAAGCACTGGAGACGTTACGATGGAAGTCAATGGCTGAGGAACCCACAGAGGCAGCACAAAATATCGCCTTCATGCAGACACTATTTTAATATTGATAATGCAAACTACAGTCCTTTAAATGGGGCCACATAACTTGTTGAAATGGAGAAGAAAATACTAATTTAACAAAATCAAGGGGCTCACATACTTCCCAAGGAGCTTAGGGATTCTACTCTGTATTTCACCATCATACATAACAGTAACCTCTAAACCCAGAATTTAACTGCTTAGTATGATATATGTGCCACTATTTGATCTTATACCATAATAACCACTGGACGCTGAGGATAGAAAATCACAGCCCATTAGTATATTCAGGAAAGTCATCAATTAGATTCAGGGCTGTCCTTTTTCGGTCAGAATTTAGTGAAGAGAGGAGTGAAGAACCGGGTCATAGATGAAAGAAAGCATTATATCTAGTCAGAAGGTATAAATTCACATACTGATTCAATTTATTTCAGCTATAAAATCTTAAACAAGATCCCAAACCTCAGTTCTTTAATCATAAGGTGTGACAATAACACAGAGCCATTGTGCAAATTACTTGATGCCAGCATGGGTAAACTATAAAAAGACAAGTAATACAGAGAAATATTAAAAACTGTATTCACTATCTATTGCTATGTAACAAATTATTCTAAAATCTAGCAGCTGGAAACAACAAACATGTATTATCTCGCACTTTCTAGGGATCAGGAATCTGGGAGTGGCCTAATTGGATGGCTCTGGCTCTGGGACCCTCAAGGAGACTGGAATCAAGGTATTAACTAGGGTCATCTCAAGGCTCAACTAGGGCAGGGTCTATTTCCAAGCTCACTCATGTGGAAGTTGGCAGAAGATCCACTTCCACCCTCGCTCATGTGGCTATCTGCAGGCCTCAGAAGACTTGTTTCCACGTTCATTTGCATGGGCCTCCCTACAGGGCTGCGTCACTACGTGGCAATTAGCTTCTCCCAGATTAAGGTAACCAAGAGAAAGCAAGAAAGAATACCCAAGGGAAAACCACAACCTTTCTTATAATCTAATTTCAGAAGGGGCATCCCTTCTGAATGCACTTGGGCTGCATTCCTTTGTTAGAAGCAAGTCATTCAGTCTAGCCCACACTCAAGACAGATTACACAAAAGTGTGAACGCCCGGAAGTGGACCACTGGGGCCATCTTAGAGGCTGTTTACGATAAAAACTATTCAGCAACTATAGAGATTCGGCTGTGCCTACCAGTCAATTCAGCCAAGGAGTAGATGAAAGCAAAACAACTATAGCTTTTTAGGTTCTTTCCATGATTTTTACTCTATTTGGGATGCACAGTTCATTCGTGGTTTTGTCTGTAGGTACTCACTCTGTTAAGCAACAAGAGTTTTTAAAGCTCACATATGGTTTTCTCTCTCCAGTCTTTGGAATGTAGGCAGCTGTCCATTTATAAACTGCTTCCCAAAGTCTAAGGGTTAATTATCCATTTCACAGAGTATCCATGAGTAAGCTTGTCAATCTGCTGCTGTGCTTTAAACTATTCTTCACTTCCTCCTTCCCTAGGTTAACTAATTTTACCTAATATTTGCATTCAAAAAGTAAATGGCAGGCTTCCCTGGTGGCGCAGTGGTTGAGAGTCCACCTGCCAATGCAGGGGACGCGGGTTTGTGCCCCAGTCCAGGAAGATCCCACATGCCGCGGGGCGGCTGGGCCCGTGAGCCATGGCCGCTGAGCCTGCGCGTCCGGAGCCTGCGCTCCACAACGGGAGAGGCCACAACAGTGAGAGGCCCGTATACCGCAAAAAAAAAAAAAAAAGTAAATGGCAAAGTAAGTTGTTTAAATTCTGAGGCTGTCCCTCCATCAGTTTATCCAAAGAAGCTCTCTTCACTATCCAGTCTTTGACTGGCAACCAGGAAAAATATACACTCACCTTTCCAGGGAAGGGGCTAATTACTTAGGCCTGTGCCCACTGTGTCTCCTTCCAAAATGTCTGGATGAAAAGTTGAGCTTAAATCATAGTGTACTATGAGTTGAGAAAGTTAAAAATAATCACCTAATTCAAGCTAATTTTACAAGGAGGAAAACTGAGGCACCAAGAATAAAACCATGTGGAAATTTTAGAAATTAAAAATATGACACGAATGAAAAAAATCCACTCAATAGACTTCAGAGAAGACTAGGAAGGGTCAATAAACACTAATTCATTAATTCATTTCAACAAAAATCATACAAACTAAAAAACAAAGTGACAGAGTGGGAAAATAAACACCACATCTGAGAGCAGGAAGACAATATCTAATGGTCTAAACATATGTCTAGTTATTATAGTCCCCAAAGAAGAAGAGAAAGAGAATAAAGCAGAACAAATATTTGAAGAGATAATGGCTAAGTTCCAAAATTACCAAAAAAAAAAAAAAAAATCAAAACCACAGACCGAAAATGTCATGAGCCCCAAGAAAGATAAAGAGGCTAAAACTAAAATCACACATAGTCACATCATAGCCAAAACACTAAAATCAAAATAAGGAGGAAAACTTAAAGCTAAAATGGAAATAAGACATACTATGTAGAATGGCAACAATAAGAATGATAGTTGGCTGACTTCTCATCACAAGCAATTGAAGCCAAAAGACAATGAAAGAACAAACTGAAAGCACAGAAAGAAAAAAACTGGCCAAATGTTTTTTGGCAATAATATCTTTCAAAGTGAAGGCAAAAAATAAAGAATATTTTTTCAGAGAGATAAAAATGGAGATAATACATCTCTAGCAGACCTACAGGACAAAACGTGATAAGAGAATTTATTCAGGATGTGGGGAAAAGATACCAGATGAAAGCCCAAATCTGCAGGAAAAATAGTCACCTCACACACCTCATACATGTATGCTTTGATTGGCTTACATTCTTAAACATATATTTTTGATGTAACATTTTTCAAATGCAACCCAGATGGAAGATGTATAAACAGCTTTTCAGGCAAATATGCACTATTTGTCTTCACACTTTACAACCAATATATAATTTGTGAATCTCAGCACTTTATGTTCTCCATCACAGTGCATTTCACACATCAACTGGATTCTCTATAAAGCTGGTAATCCCCCATGTGCTTCCTCTGCTCCTTCCACCGATTCCTGGTCAGCCCCATGAACACTGCTCCAGCATTCTTCCACGGTACTGTGAAAGCATCAGGAAGGGTCAGAGAGTGCAAAGGAGATTCATACCACCAAGCCATGAAAGGACTGATATCTCCACCAAAGGGCACACGCCTGACCTGGGAAAATAGAAATTTCATAGGAATAAAGTTGTCCTTCTCAGTATAGAAATCCTTAAAGAGATTGCCCTTGGAGTTGCTGGTTGGTGGTTTCAACAATAGGGTATAAAAATTGAACTCATGTTTTACTATTTGTTTTTGTTTTTTTCCTTTTCAGTATATATCTGTTGCCTTAATAATGTCTTTGACATCCAAATTTTCCAGTGGGCTTTCACATTCTGCTTATTCTCTAGGTTAAAAAGGTTAGTAAAATATTATCAGGCCTATGGAAATTTATTTGTGGAAAATGTCTAGAATTTAGATAGATGAATTCTATTATATGTTGTTTGTATTAAAACAAATTTTCAGCA
>NW_006783288.1:2496458-2497614 GCF_000442215.2 Lipotes vexillifer
AGCAGGATTCTGAGATTTCAATTTGGTATCATAGTTCAGTAAACACATTTTTAATTCCCCTTAAAAAAAAATATCTGAGTGGTCTGTCATACCCAGAATTTCTTAAGGCAATCTTCTCAGAGGGGTCCAACTTACCCAGTCTGAGCAAAAAAATTTATTGTATTCACCAAAGTCCTAGTGCAGATAGCTAAATATCTGACAGGAATTTTAATTGAGGAATTATACAAAAAACTATTATTTTGAATAACTAAAATCATATGTTGTAATGGGAAGTATATACTTTACTGGAGAGTTAACATACATATAACATATGTATCTATGGTAGATTGTATTAAAATTCTCCAACTCTCTGATTAATCCTTAAGGATGAGATATGCATGTTGTTTGCCACGTGTTGCTATGTTCCAAAGTAGGTGGAGGATACTTTTCTACCTCATTTTTTTTTTTAATCATTGTAAATTTTAAAGTTTTTATTTATTTATTTATTTCGGCTGCATTGGGTCTTCATGGCTGTGAGCAGGCTTTCTCTAGTTGCAGCAAGCGGGGGTTGCTCTTCGTTGCAGTGAGTGGCCTTCTCATTACGGTGGATTCTCTTGTTGCAGAACATGGGCTCTAGACATGCGGGCTTCAGTAGTTGTGGCATGCGGGCTCAGTAGCTGTGGCATGCGGGCTCAGTAGTTGTGGCTCGCGGGCTCTAGAGAGCAGGCTCAGTAGTTGTGGTGCACAGGCTTAGTTGCTCCATGGCATGTGGGATCTCCCCGGACCAGGGATTGAACCCGTGTCCCTTGCATTGGCAGGTGGATTCTTAACCACTGCACCACCAGGGAAGCCCTCTACCTCATTTTTTAGGCCTGGTCCTTCCTGCAACTTTCTTTGGGGTGGAAAATGGGCAGACGTTATGCATGTCATATCCAAACAGAAACTTCATATGAGCTTGTTTTGTGTGTGTGTGTGTGTGTGTGTGTGTGTGTGTGGAAAATGGGCAGACGTTATGCATGTCATATCCAAACAGAAACTTCATATGAGCTTGTTTTGTGTGTGTGTGTGTGTGTGTGTGTGTGTGTGTGGAAAATGGGCAGACGTTATGCATGTCATATCCAAACAGAAACTTCATATGAGCTTGTTTTGTGTGTGTGTGTGTGTGTGTGTGTGTGTG
>NW_006783288.1:2497641-2498641 GCF_000442215.2 Lipotes vexillifer
TCCCTGCCCTAGGCTGTGAGAACAATAACAATACAGTCCAGACAGAAACTACTCTGTCACCCTAGGTTCAAGAATCAGAAGACATATAGAATAGAGATGATCATGACCAAATAGGATTGCAGCCAATCTGCAGACTTGTCAACAAAAAAATATTTACTGTTTAAAGCCACCAAAATTTAGAGGCTATGTGTTACCACAACCAAGTTATTTAATATTGTGTGTGTGTGTGTGTGTGTGTACATGCATACTTTCTCAGGTAAATTCCACTAACACTGAGAGAATGCTGATTCTCTCCATATGAAACTAATTCACATTTAAATACCAGGAAGCAAATCCTTGATAGCACTTTCTGTAACTGAAACTATTCTTAATTGTAAATAATTTAGGAAGTCCCCTATGCTTCTAATAAACTTTGTAAAATTCCAGACTTTATTGCTCAGGGTATCTCTCTACCTGTGTGTTTCTCTAACTTTCCATTCTTTTTCTGTTCTGAATGTTCTATGAAGTATTTCACTTTTATGAGAGAGATTTTATACCACCCTGGATTTTGTTGGGAGAAATCACTTTCTTGGTTAAGTCTGATATAAAAAGTACCCCTCTCCCAACCTTTATGCAAGTCATTTCAGTCAAATATATTTTCTGTTTAATACTATTAAATAATGCCCCCTAGATAGAGGAAACCAGGAATGTATTGGTTAATTATTTCACTCACTAAATTGTGCGGTCATGGATACGGTCCTGGTTGATAAATTCTTAGAATTCTATTAGTGTTCTTGGTGTTTGGGCTACCATTTGTCCATTACATTGAACACCCAAAGGTCCAAGTGAGTTCAAAAGTTTCTAAAAAAGTTTTTATGAGCACTGTAGCCTTATACTTGTGCTCCAAATTAAACATCTCCAAGTTTAATTATCATCAGATTTAAATGAAATGATTCTTTAAAGCATGCAGTTGGCTCAAAAATCACTTCTTCCAGTTACAACCTGTCTTAATGAAAGAGTG
>NW_006783288.1:2498651-2514346 GCF_000442215.2 Lipotes vexillifer
ATCAAGTTTATACCCTAAATGCGACTATCATTAAATATCTATACATTGTTTTTTGAGTCTGTTAAATGAGACCAACTACGTAACATACCCAGACCAATAATTTTACATACTCAGTTCCTAAAAACATTTCCTTTCACACACACAATTTCTTAAAAATTCAGCATATTACCTTAACATTCAAATACATCACTAAAGAGATGCCCTCTGGGGCTTCCCTGGTGGTGCAGTGGTTGGGAGTCCGCCTGCCGATGCAGGGGACGCGGGTTCATGCCCTGGTCCAGGAGGATGCCACAGAGCGGCTGGGCCCATGAGCCTGTGCTCTGCGACGGGAGAGGCCACAGCAGTCAGAGGCCCATGTACCGCCAAAAAAAAAAAAAGAGAAGCCCTCTGTTACCCCTACTGTATATTAATCAACTTCAAAGCAAGTCAATACACACCATCTATAAGCACAGTAATATTTAGGCAGGCTATACAGCCACGCAAACCTCTCTTTAGGCTGGAAGCTCTGTTGGTTGGTTGCTCTGCAGTTTTTCCATGAAATATGTTTTGAGAACCATCTACAACAGCAATATGTATTTCTCACTTCAGTGCATTCTAGTATGGAAAATCTTACATTTCTGAGTATTCGTAAATAAACATAGGTTCTGCTTTTGTCTTGTCACATGAAAGCTTCTTGAAAACATAGCTCACAAACTTCTTATTAGAACTGTTCATTCTTGTTTTAGAAATAAATTATTTGACTTATTTTTGTTTAATATCACTTGAGTTATGTAGCAAGAATTTTCACCCAGGCACTGTGTCACTTAGTATCCCCAGACATCAAATTTTGAGCCAGATAGTTTCATATTTCAACTTCTATCTGGAAAACAAAGTGGGAAAATATTCAACATATCAAGTGGGAATATCATTGTCTTCATTTTTTAATTAATTTCTATCCCTCTGATTTAGACGCAGAAATACTTGCTCCATTTCACCCAGTGACATGTGACGCCCTGTTGCTTCATGGTTCTCTATATAGAGGCTTCTACACCACAGAGCCATACTCAGACCAATAATCAGTTTGCCTGAATTGATGGGAACTATACACAACCAACTATCAGATCCATGTTAGTGCAAGTGCTTATAAGTATATGAATCAGGTGAGTCTTCTGTATTATCTAGCTTTTATTTTGTCTTATATTTCTCTTCACTCCTTTGACGCAAAGAATATTTAGAAGCCTTTTCAAAAAGGCTGGATGTATTAAAGAATGAGAATTTCATTCAATGTTGTCGTAAACATTTTTTTAAGAAAAGAAAAACTAAGGTTTCAGCGTTGGAAGACGTTTACCTAGCAGAAAAACTATTTGACAAATCATGTAGTCAATCAGCCTAATTGTGAATCACTGAGTGTGTGCACTGGCACCTCAAGTATCTGGCAGGGTGGTTTCCTTTTTAAAATTCATGACATCATACTCTGGTGCTTTGAGTTTGGCTCAACATGAGAAATCTCCTTCTTTGGATGAATTAACTGGAGTATTGGCTCTATGGGAAAAATAATCCCTCCAAATCTCTCTATGAGGAAATTAGTATCTTGGATATAATTTTCAATTCCCTAAAGGAAACAGCATCTCTTGATAAAGGAACTAAAATGCTTCCCCAAATTTGTTAAAACTTCAATATTCTGCTTTGTTATGTCAAGTGCAACTGTGAAAAGCATTTTCATTGTCATAGATCATCTATGAACCAATGCACACAAGAGAATGAGTGTCGAGATAGTAAATAAGGAAGTTCATACTTTTAAAATATGTATTTCATTCATTTGGAAAAAGGCTTTATTTTTGAAAAATAGAAAAAATAATAAAAGAACCTTTCAGTCTTATTAATATGTGAAGGTACTGTAGAATATTATAATGTTGGGGAATTTCCCGTATCGTATATATTTGTTCATTATCAGCAATTATAATATTATATCACATATCACAAAGCTCTTTCTTTGCTCTGTCCATTTGATCTACATATATCTCTATTCACAAGGTGCAGGTTAACAATGTCACTTCCATAAGTAGAGCAACTCAACTTATATTCTCTACCTTTTCACCATCTTTGCCTCAAATTTGTCCCAAGGTTGGGGGTACAGGGGAGGAAACGCTTACAATCTGTGCTCACTGTATACTAAACCTATAAACTATCCCATTCTTTATTACAAAGAAACAAGTACTTTCTTCTTTCAGAGGAATTATAGTTTCTTCAAATGAAAAGTAAACACTTCAAAATGTTGAATAAAAATGTCCTTCAAAAATTCTAGCTGGTTAAATTTAGACTGCTAAACAGAGTCCAATCTAAGAATATTCTTTGGCTCTATGCCCACAGCATTTTCATTTGATTGTAAATTGGACATATTTTCATTCACTTTCGAATTTTGCTACTCAGTTGTTTTTTCCCCCCTTAAGAGGTTCAACAGGCTCTGATTAGCATACAAGCATCAGTGTTAACTCCCCACCTTTTGAGGACAGTTGTATCATTTCTAGTCAATGATGCAGCACCATCCCTGCCCTTTCTACCTAGAACATTTTCTAAGAATAAATGTGACTAGAAAGGTTAACATTTCTTTTTTTTAATAAATCAATCTTATTGACGTTATGGTTTGCACACAGAAAAAATGTGTCCAAAATCAACTCTTGAGTGGATTTTGACAAAATATAACCACAGTCAAAATATAGAACATTTCTAGCACCGCACCCCCCAAAGTTTTCTTGTACCACTTTATAGTCAGTACTCTTCATACCCCTCATCTAAAACAAATGAACTTGGTTACAAAACAGAAATAGAGTCACAGATGTAGAAAACAAACTTATGGCTACCAAGGGGGAAGGGGGGGTGGGGGGAGGGATACATTTGGGGGATTGGGATTGACATATTCACACTACTATATATAAAACAGATAACTAATAAGAACCTACTGTATAGCACAGGGAACTCTACTCAATAGTCTGTAATGATCTATATGGGAAAGGAATCTTAAAAAGAGTGGATATATGTATATGTATAACTGATTCACTTTGCTGTACACCTGAAACTAACACAACATTGTAGATCAACTATACTCTAATAAAAATTAATTTTAAAATTAAAAAAAAAAAGTTACTCGTCTGCCTCGTGTAAACAAGGATCCATACAATATGTGCTCTGTTGTACATGACTTCTTTCACTTAGCATAATGCCTGTGAAATTTATCGTGATGTTGAGTATATCAGTAGTCCATTTTTTTAAATTGCCAAGTAGCATTACATCATTTGGATATATCACAATTTGTTTACCTATTCATCTGTGGATGAACATTTGGGGTGTTTCTAGTTTGGGACTATTATGAATATGCTAGCCTTTGTGTGGATATACATCTTCATTTCAAATGTTTTGTTAAATTTATCTCTGAGTATTTTATGTTTTGATGCTTTGATTGTAGATGGTACTGTTTTTCTAACTGTTCATCACCAGTATACAGAAATCCAACTAATTGTTTCATATGACTGTACCTTGTGATCTTTGTAAATTCACTTATTCTAGCAGCTTTTTGGTTAATTTCTTAGGACTATCTACATAAAGAATTATATCATCTGTGAAGAGGGGCAGTTTATTTCTTCTTTCCAATCATTATGCTTTTTTATTTTTCTTCCATCATTCCACTGGCTAAGACTTCCATTACAATGTATAATGAACTGTAAGAATCAACATCCTTGCCTTATTCTCAGTATTAGGGAAGGAATACTAAATGTTTTACCATTAAGTATGATGCCAGTTGTAGATTTCCATGAATGTCATTTATTTAGTTAAGGAAGTTCCCTTTTATTTCCTGGGTGGTGAATGTTTAATTTTAACAAATGCTTTTCCTACACCTATTATGATGATCCCATAGTTTTTCACTGTTTTAAGAAACATTTAATAAGGTTACTTGCATTGATTATCATTATACATCATATCAAAGCCTTGCTGGGAAAAATATCACTTACTCATGATGTTCTCTCCTTCTTATATATTACATGATTCGTCCTAGCAATATTCTGCTAAGGATTTTTGCACCTATGTCATAGCAGGGGCTACAGCAACATTCTTGCAATTATGAAGTAAAGTACAAGAGGTTTTCAGAGATACTCATTCTGACATCATTAAGCTTTGAAACCAAGGCCAACAACTGTCTATCTCTGGACTGTTTTGTGAAATAAATAAATAAATAAATAAATAAATAAACCCCTGTTTGTATAAGCCAGAACAGTTGGGATTCCTTTCACCTGGAGTTAAAAGCATCCCTAACTGATTCAAATGTCATGTGGGGAATGGTGTATTTTAGTACTCAAGAACGTAGGGGAATTTCACGTCAACATTTTTTTTTTGCATTATTTATTGTTTGTTTGTTTTTTAAATTATATTGGCTTCAGGTATATAACATGGTGATTTGATATTTGTATATGTTATGAACAAACAATAATTATAGTAATAGTGCTACATTAATTGTCTTATTTAATTTCAGAATCAATTTACCTCATAAAATGGGCACTACTATTCTTATTTTACAGAAAGTGAAACTGAAACTCAGAGAAGTTAAGCAATTTGTACAAGGTCACCCAGATTTTAAAACCTATCACTAGATTTTGAACCTAGTTTTTTTTGAACCTAGTTTTTTTTAATTGAAGTATAGTTGACTTTCAGTGTTGTGTAAATTTCTGCTGTGCAGCAAAGTGACTCAGCTATACATAGATATACATTCTTTTTTTAATAGTCTTTTCCATTATGGTTTATCACAGGATACTGGATATAGTTTTCTGTGCTATACAATAGGACCTTATTATTTGTCCATTCTATATATAATAGCTTACATCTGCTAACTTCAACCTCCCCTCCTTCCCTCCCCCAAACCTCTCCCCCTTGGCAACCACAAGTCTGTTCTCTATGTCCATGAGTCTGTTTCTGTTTCATAGATAGGTTCATCTAAGTCATATTTTAGATTCCACATATAAGTGATATCATATGGTATTTGTCTTTCTCTTTCTGACTTACACACTTAGTATGATAATCTCTAGGTCCATCCATGTTGCTGCAAATGGCATTATTTTTTTCTTTTTTATGGCTGAGTAGTATTCATTGAACCTACTTTTATCTAACTAGAAAGTCCATGCTCTTAACCATGGCCTCCCTAAAATTAAAATACATTTCTTGAACTTTCTGCTAAACAGCTTGGAATTCACACTTGGTAGTCTCCATGGTCCACGTATTTGGACTTAGTACTCTGGGAAGGTGTGAAATTTTGACCAATGGAAGACCTGGTATTGAACAGTGAGGGCATAAGAACACAGCCTGGTAATTCTAAAGAGGAGTATTCAATAATAGTCAAGGAAGTAAAGTCAAGATCCTGTTGATTTTATGCCTCATTTATAAACATATGGCAAAGGGAAGCATATGAAAACTGGAAAATAAAAACTATGGTGCTGTATCTTGAGCCCTCTGGAAGGGCATTTCTAACAAATAATAATTGTAAAGCTTCTAACAAGTTTCTGATAATATTCTTGCTCAGAAGCAAGTATAAGTATAACAACTATTGGTTTTTTGCTACACAATGTTTTCAAAACTTTAAAGGACACTAAAATGTGCTATTGAATTCCAAGAGGAAAATAAAACAACAAAATAACAGCTCTCAAAAATAACTAGCGCTGTAGTTTTTCAGGGCAGAATTTTGTCAAGTTGAAATGCCCAGACTTAGTGTGATTACATAAATACCAATACTAGAAATAAGAATACATTTGAAAAAGGTTTAAAGGACCAAACCAAGTTTGACCGAAACATTAGAAATATGACAAAAAAGTAATACATGCAGTCTTGGAAAAAAATGTTTAACAGGAAGAAATAAACTTTCACTTGGACCTCAATTTTTTCCAAAATCTAAATGTACTTATTGACATTTTTGAAGATGCAGTCATGTAGCAAACCTGTTTAAACTGATAAAACAGAGCCTAGGGGTTTGTACACAATCAGAAAAAGAGACAAGTGCTTCCTCCAATTAATTGGTGGAGCCTGCTTCAATACTGATTATGTCTCCCATACAGTGAGAAGTGAAGGAAACCAAAAAAGTCCTGGTGACCAAATACTAGAAAATGAAAATGAAAATGAAGTGAAGCAGGAAATTTAGAGAGATTGTTTTGTAACTTATAGAACTACTGTTCAGTAACATTTTAAAAGAGTATGTTGTCTCTAGCCAGTATTCCACCCTTTAAAATAAAAACAAAAGAGTTTTAACTGTTACTTTATTTTGTGTAACAACACTTTACATTTTACAAAGTACCTTCAGAGACATTATCCCATTTGACCTTCGTAACCATCAATGAGGTAAAGAGTATGATTACCACTGGGCAGATGAGAAAACTAAAGTCGGGGAAGAAAATAAAGGTATAAAATTGCTTGTTCTTATGTGAGACAATAACCACAAAAACAAGTCTACCATTTATTAACTATCTGCTAGATGGCAAGAATTATAGTAAGCTCTTTAAATAATACCTCATTTAATCCTAATCCGAACTCTGCAAGATACATATTATTGGTCCCACGTTACATGTGAGGAATATTGAGAATGAAACAGCTTAAATAACTTGTCCAAAATCACATAACTCATAAGTTTCAGGCTCAGAATTCAAATACATGTCTGTCTAAATGTAAATCCTGTGCATGAAAAAAGAAAAAAAAAAGGGTCTGTCATATTACTCTTGGCTAAATTAATGACTTCCTTACCTCACTATGTTAAAATTATGTATCTATACATTTTACCAATACTTATTTACATATATTACACACATAGACTCATATAATACAAGTACGATAATACTTGTATACATCTTTATTTTTAAACTGTTTTGTTTAATGCCTAGATGGGGTTAAAAATAAATAGATGAAGTGAGTCCCTTTTATCATCCAAGGCCATTTGTCGTTTGTTTTACAAACTTATGCAAATAAGCTTGTATTTGCAAATATCTGCTTAAATTGTACAAGCTCTGAACTTCACACTAGGGAACCGGGCTAAACATGTTCAATTATGTTCTAAAAAGTTTGATTGATAATAACTATTTGTTGAAGAAAAAGAAGTCTAAAAAGAAGTAGTAGAACTTGCTTTTGACCATTGCTGCATCACTAATAATATCAATGTAGCTTTTCAACTTGTTTCAACACTTACAGAATGTCTATGTCATACTAAACATTGTGCTACAAAGATTAATAAGACATAAACTTTGTCCTTGAAGAGTGAGGGTCAGGTATAAGCAATATGCATAAATGGACAATTCCAAGTCAATGAGATAAATACAAAGATAGAGATGTCAAGGTGCTTCATAGCTTGGAGGAAAGTGACAAAACAGGTAATAGAATCTAGAATGCCTTGCTGGAGATGCTGCTTGAAGCAAACATCTAAAGGACAAGTAGAAATGAGCCAGCAAAGAAGGAAGACCAAAGCATTGTAAAAAGGGCACAACCTGGAAAGCTTTCACATCCTTCATTCCATAACGCTAAGCGTGTACACACATTGAAGAGAGGAAACAAACCAACATCCCTTAGAAAGTCAATTTAGTTTGGAAAACAAGTTTGACTTCTAATGGGCTTATTCTTTCACTTATATTCACCTTACACTGAGCCTACTCTCTTTCTATGCTATTTACTGTCTTGAATGCTCATGCCCTCAATACACTCTTACTAGGTTATCACTCAATTTTTTTCATGAATTGTATTGAGGACAGAAAGTTATTTGCTGGTAAAAGGAAAAAATACTGCATAGGTTTACTAGAAAATGTAAATGTTAGACATTCTTTTCAATTCTCTGAGGCTTTCTGGTAGGCATTTTGATAATAAAAACCTAGCTCCAGGGTGTCACCATGGATGAACCAAATTTTAATAGTTCATTTTGTTGACATTTTAACTCCTCCAAATCATATGTAAATGAAGATTTGCTCATCTCTGCTTAGCAAATTGGCATAAACATGTATTAAACACCAGGGAGGGAAGTTCTTTGAATTACTTAGTCTCCAACTGAGAGTACCTCACATCTAAAATCCATCATTCTCATATAGCAACAGTACCTGTGCTCTTGGCTGTCTTTCAAAAATCTCTCGATGATCTCTTTTATTTGAAATAAATGTTCTATCTTTCAAAATCTCTGTGTACCGAATATGGTCAGAAAGTTGAAGCAATTTTTGCTAAATCTAAGCAATGACTCTCTTCATCTATCTTTTACCATTTCTCTCTGCCGAATTAGGAAACCCATAACTTGGCCAGCCTCGGCTTTGAGGAAGAAGAGACTTCCTACTTAGAGTGACCCTGTATTTCTAATTTGGCAGGACAGTCCTGACTGCAATATATACTACCCAATTGCACCTGTAAGTAAATTAATACATGATGATTCATCCTTCTTGATTTGGGATTCTGAAACTTCAGATTCCCATAATGAGGAAGAACACAGATTCTAGAGCAGGGCTTCCTGGGTTCTGAGCTGAGCTCCACCAATTACTATGTGATCTTAGGCAAATTATCATCCTCCCTTAGCTGAAAAATGGGGATATTAAGAGTATCTTTATGATAAGGTTGTTATGAAGTGTAAATGAGTAAATGTAGGTGCTTAGAACTGTGGCAGACACATAGTAAGCACAATGTGAACATTTTATAGTATTATTGTTATACATGGAAAATAAAAGCCAAGTAAAAACAACACAACAATAGCAGTAACAAAGCCAACAACAGCTGTTTGCAGCTTTGACTAGAGTAAACTAATGAGATTTGTCTTCAAGATGGGATTTGAGGTAAGGTTGCTACAAATAATCCCATTATCCAAGAGGACAGAGAGTTAATCACAAGCCAAAAAAAAAAAATCTCGTAAAGAAAAGAATTCCAGACCCACAATGACTCCCTGTATCTTGCCAAATGCATCAAGTGTCATCTACTGGGCAATTCAGACACTTCCTAAGCAAGAAAAATAACTTTAGTAAATATGTCCTTATCAGTCAATTAGTCTTCCTCCTTATTTCTTACCTTTAATCCTACCATTTTCTTGACTTAATATTTTAATTACTTCTTTTCAAGACTTCTGTGTCCTTAACTACCCCACTAAATTATACCCTCAGTTTTGCTACCCTTTTTTTCCCACTCTAATATTTATTTAAACCATGTATATGTTCAACATAATTTGTCGTCTGGTCTTATATTCTAGCACAGCTCTATTGTGTTAGGTGAGCAAATCCTTGAGTTTCTATACTTCCTAAGATTGAGTGTATCGTAGGTGTTCAAAAATCTATTCCATTAATGAAATAACAACACATTCACAGATGTTTCCATTTCAATGAGAACCCCAAAGCAGCTTCCATATCAAACAACACTTACAGGAAATAATATTCCCTGACTCAAAAATAAAAACAGTTCAAGTCTCCAAATTTAAAGTTTCTTATGAAATCAGAGTCAAGAAAGCAATCTGAGTTGACTCTCTTGATACATCTTGACCTAAAACTAAGGATGGATGGGGAAATGCAATAATGCAATTTGATTATCTGGCAGCATTTTGAATAAAAATATTGAAATAAAATATTGGGACTGATTTTGTTGATTAAGTCATTTCAAAGGCAAATTAATTTGATAATTTAAATCCCAACTGTGTGGTATGCCCTGCATATGACTCAAATATCATTTCCAATTGAATTATTTTTCTATTTTATGCTAACTCATCTTTGAATGGCAGCAAAAAAGAGGGAAAAATGTGAAACTTTACAATGTTGAGGGTAAGAAAGAGAGTGCTTTGATCTGCATTTTCTATTTATGGATCACCCTCTGTACAGGTTTGGCATTCATTCTGAAAATTCCTAACTTTTAACAGCAAAATACATCTAGAAATGCACACCTGATAAGTGGCATTATGCCATATAAACTTTTCCAACATAAAGATATTATTAATAATTTTACAATTTCAGCTAAACTTCTGATTCTTATCTGTTTTCCTGATGTGTTTTTCCTCCTTAATTATCTGTTTCTGAGATTTTTGTGTGTCTGCCTTTCCTTGTGTTCCTTCGAGCCCTCATAATTAGAGTTTGCAATACCTCCACACCAAACAGGAAACCAAGAAAATCTTGTTTGGTTTCAGGTTTCTGTAAAACTCTGAAACTTGGAACTGGGTTTATCAAAAGTTTTCTTGAGGTAGACAAACCTTTCAGCAAGTTTTGTGCAAATCTGGGTTGAATTCAAAGTCAGCCCGAGCCAATTAATTTTTTGGCAGGGAAAACTGTAACATATGATGGCTGCGTTTGTGCTAGATGGCTTTATGTAAAGATGGGTGACTTTGGATGGATCTGGCTTTGAATGTGTTGGTTCCTTCCATCTATAAGCACAAACTGTGAGTCAGGGCTTTCAGAATTCTTTCCCCTCAGATTCCTTGCAGGCAAATTTGTCTGCTGCCATTTTATTTTCCAGGAAGAACATTTCTTCATTCGATGCTGAACATTTTCCCCAGTTTGTGTTAATACTGAAATTTATTCTTGTTTAAAAAAAGTAAGTGACATACACAAGGACAGGTCACAAAAAGGAATAAGCCCCAAACAACATGTGCCATGAGGGCAGGGATTTCTGTTTTATTTAGAGCTCCTAAAACAGTGCCTAAAAAGCACTCTCTTTCCTACCCTCACTGAATATATGTTGAATAAATAAGAGTTTATTCCTCCAAAGAAACACCACAGCAGTAGAGTGAAGATGAAAAGAGATTCCCCAGTATTTCCTCAAACTCATAAAGCTTTTTGTTACTTATTTATACTTCTTCCCTCAAATATTCAGTTTACCAAATAATCACAAGATTACCCAAAGAAGTCTATGCCTTAGCCTTGTATGCTTTTGCTTAAATATAATAATAGTGGTACTTGTGGGCACATAACAGCAGAAGCAGTCCTTGGAGTAATTATGTGATTCTCATTATGGAAAATAATTACAAACACTTATAAAACATTTTTCTTTTGTCTCTTTCACAATACCAAAAGGGACTAAGAAACTCATATGTTATATAAGAGGAATTTAAGTTCAGAGAAAAGACATGGTTACCCAAATCATACAACTGATAGGGGCAAAACAGGTATGTGGCTATGTCACTTGGTTTTAAGTAAAATGTTATTTTCATTGTACCATGAGTGAAATTTTTCTTTTCCTCATTTTCTTTCCTGCATATAAAATGTGCAACAAAATATCTGGCTTTATTACAACCCAAAATTGGAACTGGAAGAACCAAGATGTTAGATTCACCATATCTTTCCAGGGCTCCCATGCATGTACTTTGAAATGTCCAGAGCTTAACAGTAACTCTTGAAATCAACCCAAGAAAGGATACTGGGTGTTCACTGTGGGGGCAGTGAGCTATCATACTTGGTCCCTTTTCCTACCAGCCTCTGTTCTGACATAGTGTCCCTACTCCATATTTAACTCATTTTGTTTTGTAAGCCTTTCACCCAAGTGTCAAGTATGTCAACACAGTGCCACTCTATTTACCAGAGAGCTAATGCTACTCAATAATGAATGGTACTCTTCTATTTTGGCACCCACTTTAGGCCTCAAAAACAGAACATGAGAGAAAAATAAAGCTAGTCACTAGAACACCAGGAAAAAAATCAGAGAAGTCAATTTTGTGAAACCGTGAAATTAACAAAAAGAATTCTCCATAGCACCCAGTATTTCCTTTTTATATTCTAAAGAGTCAGACAGTACTGGACCTCACCTACCACCTCAATTTACCAGCATCCCTACATATACTCACCCAAATATTCACCATGATTTTATAAAGCAAATACTTAGACAATGTATTTCTCGGTCTTTGAAGCTAAATATTTATTCATCAAAGTTTTAATAATCATCAAATATGTACTTGCACAATATTTATATTATCCTAGGTGCTGGGGATACAACCGAGAACAAGGATGATTCAGGCTGTCTGCTGTGGAACTTAGATTTCAATTTTTTCTACACCATCCTCTTTCTTCTCTCCTTCTGGGACTCTAATTTTTTGTATATTAAAACCACTTAGGGACTTCCCTGGTGGCACAGTGGTTGGGAATCTGCCTGCCAATGCAGGGGACATGGGTTCAAACCCCAGTCCTGGAGGATCCCACATGCCGCAGAGCAACTAAGCCCGTGCACCACAGCTACTGAGCCTGCGCTCTAGAGCCCATGAGCCACAACTACTGAGCCTGAGTGCTTACAGCCCGTGCTCCACAACAAGAGAAGCCACCACAATGAGAAGCCCGTGCACCTCAACGAAGAATAGCCCCTGCTCGCCGCAACTAGAGAAAGCCCATGCACAGTAACAAAGACCCAACACAGTCAAAAATAAATAAAATTTTTAAAAAAACACTTAACATTGCTCACATATCTATAAGGCTCTTTTCGTTTTACCTCAATTCTTTTTCTCTCTGTTCTTCACACTGCTAATTTCTACGAATTCATCTTCATATATAGTCTTTTTCTTGTCACCCTCAACGTGCAGTTACTGTATATTTCAGTTATTGTATATTTAGTCTCTTTTTATTTAGTTTCTATTTCTCTGCTGAGATTCTTCACCATTTTATTCATTACGCATATATCTTCCTTTATGTCCTTAAAAATGTTGATAATAGCTGCTTTAAAGTCCTTTTCAGCTAATTTCAACATCTGGGTTACTGCGAGATAAATTTATACATGTTGCTTGTTTTCTTGAATATGGGTCACATGTTTCTGCTTGTTCATATTACTTGTTTTCATATACTGGATATTATGGATAACAAGTTGTAGAAACTAGATATTGCTATGTTACTGCGATGAGAGACTTTTTTCTTCTAAAACCAGATAACTTGGCTGGATTCAAACTCCAAATTTCTCCCCTTGCAGAGGCCATTTGTCTGATACTTCTGCATGGTTCTTTCAACTTCCAGATTAGATACTGTTTTTTTGCTGGGCCCCATAGGATTTTCCCCAAGCATGACAGCCAGTTTGGCCAGTTTAGCAGCCGGCTAAGGATCTGAGTGAACTTTATATGTAGGTTTTAGGACTGAACCACTTTGTGTCTCTTCCTTCTAGGATTTCTCCCTAACCTTGTGGCTATTTTTCTAGTCCCAAACTGTTCTCTGATGCCTCAAGCCAGTAAGACAGAGGCTTTCTGCCTTCAGAGCCTTGGGTAGACTTGGGTATGCACTCAAGCAAAGAGCTTCAGAACAGCAAATCTCACCTGTTACACTTCATCTTTCAAGGGTAACATCCTCTGCAATCTTTACCTGCTTTTGGTCATTATCTGCTGTCTTCAAGCTGTTTGGTAGATTAGATAGACAGATAGATAGACAGATAATTAGATAGATATAGACATAGACATGCATTATTATGGATTTTATAATTCTTATCTGTGAGAGAGATTTTCTAACCAAATTACTCCAACATTATGTAAAGCAGTAATCAACAGATATTCCACCAAAACACTGTCATCTTTTTGAAATCAAGAAATGAGTCTTATTCAACTTGGTATTTCCAGGGCCAAAGATGTTTCCTGCCATAAAGCAGCTGATCAATGAGGGTTTGTTGGATTGAATATTTCATTTTTACTTCTAGGTTCATAGTTATTTGTTCAAACATGTAATAAGCCATTTATAAATAATTACCACACATTGTTTGAGATTTTCAAGAAGAAATAAGAAAAATAACACTGTGTTTGAGTCTCAGGAGAGCTCAGAAGAGTCGACAGAATTTGGGTCTCAGAAGGTAGTTAATAACTTGGGAGGTACACATTTTGCAGCAGGAAATTTTCTAAGGCACATCTTTCCAAGCAAAGGAGAAAAAAAGAAAAAGCTCTCTTGTATTAAGATTCTGTTATCTGTCAGAGGTAAAGATGTACCAAAATCAGATGAGCCTTGACCTTCAAACAGCACCCTCATTCTGCCTATAACATGATACAATAAACCTGGGGCTGAACAAGCCTTTGAAGAAAATTCCAGCTATACCCTCAGTGTACTAATCAATAGACTCTCCTTGAAGGCCAGGTCTATCTATGCTAAAATGAAAATGTCGGTGTTAACCCAAGTCACAGTTACTGGAAGTTGGAAAGAAACATACATACACACACACACACACACACACACACACACACACACACACACACAGAAACTCAACAACCCAGACTTACACATGGCCATTTCCTCTCAATAGCAGGAGGGTATTTGTTGCTCATAAGTAATAGCATAACTCCTTGCCATAATATGCAAGAACAATCCAGTATTCTTGTTGGACAGGAGTTATTTGTCAATAACTTCCTCAAGATGATACATGGAAGAATAAAATACTGGGCATTGGTCCTTCAAGGCAGCGTTTTTGTTTTAGATAGACTGTTAACAAAAAAATCAGTTTTATCATCAGAAAAGGCCTTCATTCTATTTCTGTGGAGAAAAATAGCCTCCCACCTGCTGTTAAACATACTTAATTGAAGAGATCCGCATTGTACTGCTTATACTGTGGCATATCACTTGAACTTTTGACTAAGTGTCATTCTTCTAACATTATTACAGACTCCTAGCTCATCATGAGAACAGGGGTGCTAATCAAAAGGAATTACTCAGTAATTATATTTTTATTTAGAATTTTAAAACTGTAAGCTTTGCTATTTTTGGAAGCACCCCAATCATCATTTTTTCTCATGTATTTATCTGAAGAGGTTCAATTAACTCTTTGTTATCTGGGCAAAACTGGATTTGTTGTCTCTCTTGTAGCACTGTTTGCTGGATAGAAATGTTATTGAACACACTGTTCAAAGCTGTAATTGCCAAGTGTACACATACATGCACACATATCCTATTGGTTCTGTTTCTCTGGAGAATGCTGAAGAAAAAGGAAAATACATTATTTATTTATTTGTTTGTTTGTTTATTATAAGGAATTGGTTCACGTGATTATGGAGGCTGACAAGTCCCATGATCTGCAGTTAGCAAGGCATTCTGGAGACCCAGGAGAGCTGACGGTGTCAGTGTAGTCCAAGTCCAACGGCCTGAGAAATAGGAGGGCCAAAGGTACAGAGCTAGTCCAAAGGTCAGTAGGCTTAAGACCCAGGAAGAGCCAATGCTTCACTTCAAATCCAAAATGGGAAAAAAAGTGATGTCTCACTTTGAAGACAGTCAGGTAGGAGGAATTCCCTTTTCCTCACAGGAGGGTCAACCTTTTTCTTCTTTCTTTCCAGGCCTTCAACTGATTTGATGCAGCCTACCCACATTTGAAAGGGCAATTTGCTTCACTAGGTCTACTGGTTCACATGTTAATGTCATCCAGAAACACCCTCACAGCAGACATACCCAGAATAATATTTGATCAAATGTCTGGGCACCTTGTGGCCCAGTCAAGCTGACACATAAAATCAACTATCACATCAAGTGAGAGTGAAGTGGCTAAATTATTTCAACAATTTCTTTCTATTGTACATTGTCTTAAAAAGAACATGAGATTCAGTTCTAACTCTGATAACCAGATAAGGAAATTATTTTAATGATTCATGATAATATGTTTTTTTCAAGTATAAAAATTAAGCATTGGTTTATGTCTGATGGACACAATTTATGCTTCTTTGTTTCCAAGACGATATCATGCTGCTCCTTTTTGACATATATCATTCTGATTTGCCAGTGTGCCAAAATGAAAATAGTCTTCAAAAGGCTGTAGGGAAA
>NW_006783288.1:2514356-2526086 GCF_000442215.2 Lipotes vexillifer
TAATGAACATTATCATGAAAATGCTATAATAGCTCTGAACAGAGGTATTTTCAACCAAACCTTTAATTTTTTAAACATGTCATTTTTATTGTTATACCTCAACGGAGAAGCAATAATCATGGTCAAATTGGTTAGTTAAAAACAACTCCAAATACCAATCAGAACACCAGGGTTTTAGTTCCCGTTTGAAATTTAACTAGCTATATAAGCATGGGTATGGCATGTAATTTCTCTGATCCTCAGTTTCTGGAACAATGAAATGGTAAAAATGGAAAGTCTAAAAGCTGCTTTATAGCTCCTTGAATTGTAGTCCTCCCTCAATTCAACCAACATCTATTGATTGCTCATGAACCAAATGTTGAAACCCTGTGCTAGGCACATGAGGGATACAAAGATTAATAATTCAGAGTTTCTTTACCTCAAGGGGCTCACCAACTAGAGGGAAAAAGAAAAATGAATCTACAACTGCCTTTAATGCAAGAAGGACTGTGGTAAATATTTTAACCAAGTTTCAAAGCAAAAGCCATAAAATGACAGAAGCCAGAATAATTAATTTCAGCCCAGGTAATGGAAGACTGGCATTTTATGTGAGCAGGAATTCAATATATTACATGCAACCCACTACACTCAACTTAATTTTTGCTTCAGTGCTTAGAATGAAATGAAATGTTATATAACTTAAGCACAATGTTGAGCTGATCTTGATGGAAATGGAGTATGTTTTAGACAGAATGCTATACAGCACCAAAATGCATTCCCTTCTGCTATTCACACAGCCAATCTACATCTCTCAGCTTTCTCCTTTAGTAGGAATGGCTGGAAAACTACGTTCCAGACAATGGAATATAGGCAAAAGGGAAATACCTCCTTTCCAGGCCCAGTCCCCAAACACCTTGTAAACAATACTACTCACACTTTTCTCTCATTTGTTAGTCAGATTTAAGGAATCCAGTGGTGACTCTGGGGTCATAAGGAAGTGTGTAGCCACTCAAAGAAGGATTTGGTATCCGGAGTGATTGTGTGAACAAGAGCTCTTTTCTTGGCAACACACATTGGACCATGACGTGAGCATGAAGTAAACCTTAAATCACTGCAATTTTTGGACTATTTAAATGTTTAGCCTACTTAGGCTAACAGAGAAATCAGCACATTGACATGTAGTAATTTCATAATGAAACAGATTATGTGGTGTTAGCTATGGGGTGGTTATAGGAATGAAATTCATTTCAGAGGCAAGAAACACAGCAGCCCATATTATATAGTGACAAAACACTAACAGGAACTTAGACTAGGAAAATTGAGAGAATGGAAGGGAGAAACAGAGAGACTCATAATCATAGTTAGAGATTTTAACACTCTTCTCTCAGTAACTGAAAAAACAAATAGACAAAAATCAGAATAATATAAAGTATTTAAATATGTTTAACCAATCAGATGTAACTGAGAATTATAAAACATTATATCCAAGAAACTGAAGAATATATACTGTTTTCAAGCAAACAAAAATGTTCACTGAGACTATATTTGTGGCCATAGAACAAATCACCCCAAAATTTCCAAAGAATTAAAATCATCCAGAATATATTGTCCAATCACACTAATTCAATTATAAGCCAAAAACAGTAAAATGCCTAAAAATCCCCAAATGTTTAGAAATTAAGCAATATCCATAGGTAAAAGAAGAATGTGTAACGGAAATTAGAAAATATTTCAATCTGAATCATAATGAAAACACAATGTATCAAAATTTGGGGAATACAGCTAAAGCTATTAGAGGAAAGTTTATGCCTTTAAATGCTTATATTAGAAATGAGAAAAGTTGAAGATTAATTATCTAAATTTATATCTCAAGCAGAGAAAGAAGTGCAACATTGACACAAAGAAAAAAAGAAAGAGGGGGTAATAAAGATATAACAGGATCATACAAGTTGGTCCTCTGAAAATGATTAATAAACCTGGTAAACCCTAAGAAAGAATAGTCAAGGGGAAGGTGGAGAAAACACAAATTATCAATATGAAGAATAAATTAGCACTGACCCTACAGTCACTAAAAGGAAAATAAGAGGATAATATGACCAACTTTATGACACCTGTATGGAAGAATTTAGATAAAATGGAAATATCTCCTTGAAAAATTAAACTTACCAAAACTGACACAAGAATAAATAAAAAAATCTAACAGTCACTATACTTGCTTTTATAAAACAAAGACTTGGTAAGAAACCACTCACAAGAGCATCTCCATGTCCAGGTGGCTTTACCGGTGAGTGCTATCAAATATTTTAAGAATTACTAGTCTTACACAAAAATTTTCAGGCAATACTAAAGGAAGAAAAATTTCCCAATTCATTTTATGTAACCAGTATAACCTCGATACCAAAACCTAACAAAAATATTAAAGGAACAAAAATGTACAGACCACTAACCCACAAGAGTACAAACATAATAATTGTCACCAAAATATTAGGAATTTGGATCCAGTGCTATAGAAAAAGATAAAACATTATCTCCAAGTGTATTAATCAGGGTTCTCCAGATAAACAGGACGAACAGTAAAACAGTGTGTGTGTATGTAAATATATATTTAAGATTTATTGAATATCTATTAAAAGAAACTGTTCTTAAAAATACACGGGTTTCATGTTCTTGGATTGGAAGAATCAACACTGTGAAAATGACTATACTACCCAAAGCAATCTACAGATTCGACGCAATCCCTATCAAACTACCAATGGCATTTTTCACAGACCTAGAGCAAAAATGTTACAGTTTGTATGGAACACAAAAGACCCCGAATAGCCAAAGCAATCTTGAAAAAGAAACACAGAGCTGGAGGAATCAGGCTCCCTGACTTCAGACTACACTACAAAGCTACAGTAATCAAGGCAGTATTGTACTGGCACAAAAACAGAAATATAGATCAATGGAACAGGATAGAAAGCCCAGAGATAAACCCATGCACGTATGGTCACCTTATCTTTCATAAAGGAGGCAAGAATATACAATGGAGAAAAGACAGCCTCTTCAATAAATGGTGCTGGGAAAACTGGACAGCTACATGTAAAAGAATGAAATTAGAACACTCCCTAACACCATACACAAAAATAAACTCAAAATGGATTAAAGACCTAAATATAAGGCCCAATACTATAAAACTCTTAGAGGAAAACATAGGCAGAGCAATCCTTGACATAAATCACAGCAAGATACTTTTTGACCCACCTCTTAGAGAAATGGAAATAAAAACAAAAATAAACAAATGGGACCTAATGAAACTTAAAAGCTTTTGCACAGCAAAGGAAACTATAAACAAGATGAAAAGACAACCCTCAGGATGGGAGAAAATATTTGCAAATGAAGCAAATGACAAAGGATTAACCTCCAAAATTTACAAGCAGCTCGTGCAACTCAATATCAAAAAAACAAACAACCCAATCCAAAAATAAGCAGAAGACATAAATAGACATTTCTCCAAAGAAGATATACAGATTGCCAACAAACACATGAAAGAATGCTCAACATCACTAATCATTAGAGAAATGCAAATCAAAACTACTATGAGGTATCACCTCACCAGTCAGAATGGCCATCATCAAAAAATCTACAAACAATAAATGCTGGAGAGGGTATGGAGAAAAGGGAACCCTCTTGCACTGTTAGTGGGAATGTAAATTGATACAGCCACTATGGAGAACTAGAGGTTCTCCTTAAAAAACTAAATATAGGGCTTCCCTGGTGGCGCAGTGGTTGAGAGTCCGCCTGCCGATGCAGGGGACATGGGTTCATGCCCCAGTCCGGGAAGATCCTACATGCCGCGGAGCGGCTACACCCATGAGCCATGGCCGCTGAGCCTGCGCGTCCGGAGCCTGTGCTCCACAATGGGAGAGGCCACAACAGTGAGAGGCTCGTGTACCGCAAAACTAAACAAAACAAAACAAAACTAAACTAAAAATAGTATGGAGTTTCCTTAAAGAATTAAAAATAGAACTACCATATGACCCAGCAATCCCACTACCGGGCATATACCCTGAGGAAACCATAATTCAAAAACAGTCATGTACCACAATATTCACTGCAGCTCTATTTACAATAGCCAGGACATGGAAGCAACCTAAGTGTCCATCATCGGATGAATGGATAAAGAAGATGTGGCACATATATACAATGGAATATTACTCAGCCATAAAAAGAAACGAAATTGAGTTATTTGTAGTGAGGTGGATGGACATAGAGTCTGTCATACAGAGTGAAATAAGTCAGAAAGAGAAAAACAAATACCGTATGCTAACACATATATATGGAATCTTAAAAAAAGAAAAAAAAAAACAGTTCTGAAGAACTTAGGGGCAGGACAGGAATAAAGATGCAGACATAGAGAATGGACTTGAGGACACAGTGGAGGGGAAGGGTAAGCTGGGACGAAGTGAGAGGGTGGCATGGACATATATACACTACCAAATGTAAAATAGATAGCTAGTGGGAACCAGCCACATAGCACAAGGAGATCAGCTTGGTGCTTTGTGACCACCTAGAGGAGTGGGATAGGGAGGCTGGGAGGGAGATGCAAGAGGGAAGAGATATGGGGATATATGTATATGTACAGCTGATTCACTCTGTTATACAGCAGAAACTAATACACAATTGTAAAGCAATTATACTCTAATAAAGATGTTTAAAAAAACCCTAATATTAAAAAAATAATAATAATATAAATAATAAATAAATAATGCTTCTACAAAAGAGCCTAGTCCAAAAAAAGAAAAATACACCGGTTTCAGGAAGAGTTTATAATGAAAATTATAATATACAGAACTGATCAAAACCAAAATCACAAAATATCTCTTGCAGAAAGTAGATAAAGTTATAATAAAAGGGAGCTACATAGCATTAAATGCATACATTAGGAAGGAAGGAAAGTTGAAAATTAATAAGCTAAGCATCCTACTCAGGTAGGTAGAAAAAGTCAACAGGATCCATACAAGTAAAACATTGGAAATTTATATACCAGCAACAACCAATTAGAAAGTGCAATATTTAAAAATATTATTCAGAATAGCAAGAAAAAGTAAGACATACAATCGAGATATTTGAAAGTACAAATTTATTGAAGGACAAAAGGAAAAGGGAATTGCCTTATCATATAACAAGTAAGACATATTATTTAAAAATATGTACAGTATATTGAAATTTAAGTACCCAGTGTGCCCTTTTTCAGACCGCTATTTAGTTTAGTGAGCTGAGCAATGAAAATTTAAGCTCAAATATTTTATTCCCCCTCCGAAAGTCACTACTGAGTCCCAAAATGAACTAAGTGGCTCTCTGTGTTCAAACAGCATCTTTGCCTACTCTCATCTCTACACTTGTGCCCCTCTTTTGAATATCTGAGTTTATGTGTTTACCTTCTCCATTTGACCATGAGTTCTCCACGGGAGAAAATGTGTCATATTCAGCAGCACATAAGCTCGATGTCTACCGTGGTGCCTCCATTACGGAAAGTACTCAGTAAGTGTTAATTTGTTGAGGATGTTACAACTTGCAGATGTTATAAATTTGACGAAAAGAAAAATGGTGTAGGAGTTAGAGAAGATGTGTTCTAGTCCCAAATCCACCATTAAATACCTGGGTGATTTTAAGATATCTATACTTTTCTGAGCCTCAGCATCTTTGTTCATAATGTGGCGGTGAAGAGTTCTTGACTTATACCAACTTCACATGTTCAGCCTACCTAGTATCTCAGCCAAAAGCCAACATCAGCTACTGGACATGTGATCAAATGGGCTTTCAGGTGATTTCAGCCCCAGTCTTCAAATATTCCATCTGAGGCTAGAACACTGTGGAACAGAGATATCCCCATGGAGCGCTATCTGAAATCCCAACCCTCAGGAAGCAAGAGAGATAATAAATATTTTTTTAAGCTACCCAGTTTTGGGGTCATTACACAACAGGTCACTAATACGATTTGATTACCGCAAATACTTCTAAACACATCATAAGACACAACCGCTTCTGCTTCCTCTCCTATCAGCATGTGTGACATCTTTAGCAGGACTCACAAGGCAGAGGTGACAGGTTCCAATAGAGAAGATACCTAAGATAGGAACTGTAATATCTAAAGAACGCTTGCAATCGGAGTTTCTGACTTGGGTGGGAATGGAGCAGAGAAAGACGAGCTAATGAGAGACTAACTTAGAAAATACCAAGTTGATAATATATCTTCAAGCCAGCCTTCCCATGGCAACTTTTTGTTCAAACACAGGCATGAAATATTTAGAACTGCTAGAACTCCACTAGGAAGGCTTTTATCCCTGCAAAAGAGTTTGTAGCCAGAAGCTGCCTGCTGGCACCACATTCAGGAATGCACCATTTGTTCAATGCCAGAGTTTACTCTTTGAATGACTGACACACTCCAACCCATCTCCAAAGGCTCCTTTGCCTTTATGACTGACACCTCCCAGGAAAGAGGGGCTGTAATTGCCTCTTATTTAGGAACTGGAGGCTGTTGGAGGGTTTTTGCTTTGGAGTGCCAGAGACCTTCCACTCCACAAGCATCATAGACTCTGTGGAAGGCACGTTTCAACTCAGCAGGAGAGAAAAAGCAAGAGAAATAAAGAAATTTGGGGGGCTGATGTGTTTCTGTCCAGTCTCCCAGTGCTGTCGTTTCATTTTGCCCATTTACAGGGACTTGTTTAAAATCTGTCACAATAGATTTGTTTGTTTGTTTGTTTTTTGCTGTACGCGGGCCTCTCACTGCCGTGGCCTCTCCCGTTGCGGAGCACAGGCTCCGGACGCGCAGGCTCAGCGGCCATGGCTCACGGGCCCAGCCGAGGAGATCAGCTTGGTGCTTTGTGACCACCTAGAGGAGTGGGATAGGGAGGCTGGGAGGGAGATGCAAGAGGGAAGAGATATGGGGATATATGTATATGTACAGCTGATTCACTCTGTTATACAGCAGAAACTAATACACAATTGTAAAGCAATTATACTCTAATAAAGATGTTTAAAAAAACCCTAATATTAAAAAAATAATAATAATATAAATAATAAATAAATAATGCTTCTACAAAAGAGCCTAGTCCAAAAAAAGAAAAATACACCGGTTTCAGGAAGAGTTTATAATGAAAATTATAATATACAGAACTGATCAAAACCAAAATCACAAAATATCTCTTGCAGAAAGTAGATAAAGTTATAATAAAAGGGAGCTACATAGCATTAAATGCATACATTAGGAAGGAAGGAAAGTTGAAAATTAATAAGCTAAGCATCCTACTCAGGTAGGTAGAAAAAGTCAACAGGATCCATACAAGTAAAACATTGGAAATTTATATACCAGCAACAACCAATTAGAAAGTGCAATATTTAAAAATATTATTCAGAATAGCAAGAAAAAGTAAGACATACAATCGAGATATTTGAAAGTACAAATTTATTGAAGGACAAAAGGAAAAGGGAATTGCCTTATCATATAACAAGTAAGACATATTATTTAAAAATATGTACAGTATATTGAAATTTAAGTACCCAGTGTGCCCTTTTTCAGACCGCTATTTAGTTTAGTGAGCTGAGCAATGAAAATTTAAGCTCAAATATTTTATTCCCCCTCCGAAAGTCACTACTGAGTCCCAAAATGAACTAAGTGGCTCTCTGTGTTCAAACAGCATCTTTGCCTACTCTCATCTCTACACTTGTGCCCCTCTTTTGAATATCTGAGTTTATGTGTTTACCTTCTCCATTTGACCATGAGTTCTCCACGGGAGAAAATGTGTCATATTCAGCAGCACATAAGCTCGATGTCTACCGTGGTGCCTCCATTACGGAAAGTACTCAGTAAGTGTTAATTTGTTGAGGATGTTACAACTTGCAGATGTTATAAATTTGACGAAAAGAAAAATGGTGTAGGAGTTAGAGAAGATGTGTTCTAGTCCCAAATCCACCATTAAATACCTGGGTGATTTTAAGATATCTATACTTTTCTGAGCCTCAGCATCTTTGTTCATAATGTGGCGGTGAAGAGTTCTTGACTTATACCAACTTCACATGTTCAGCCTACCTAGTATCTCAGCCAAAAGCCAACATCAGCTACTGGACATGTGATCAAATGGGCTTTCAGGTGATTTCAGCCCCAGTCTTCAAATATTCCATCTGAGGCTAGAACACTGTGGAACAGAGATATCCCCATGGAGCGCTATCTGAAATCCCAACCCTCAGGAAGCAAGAGAGATAATAAATATTTTTTTAAGCTACCCAGTTTTGGGGTCATTACACAACAGGTCACTAATACGATTTGATTACCGCAAATACTTCTAAACACATCATAAGACACAACCGCTTCTGCTTCCTCTCCTATCAGCATGTGTGACATCTTTAGCAGGACTCACAAGGCAGAGGTGACAGGTTCCAATAGAGAAGATACCTAAGATAGGAACTGTAATATCTAAAGAACGCTTGCAATCGGAGTTTCTGACTTGGGTGGGAATGGAGCAGAGAAAGACGAGCTAATGAGAGACTAACTTAGAAAATACCAAGTTGATAATATATCTTCAAGCCAGCCTTCCCATGGCAACTTTTTGTTCAAACACAGGCATGAAATATTTAGAACTGCTAGAACTCCACTAGGAAGGCTTTTATCCCTGCAAAAGAGTTTGTAGCCAGAAGCTGCCTGCTGGCACCACATTCAGGAATGCACCATTTGTTCAATGCCAGAGTTTACTCTTTGAATGACTGACACACTCCAACCCATCTCCAAAGGCTCCTTTGCCTTTATGACTGACACCTCCCAGGAAAGAGGGGCTGTAATTGCCTCTTATTTAGGAACTGGAGGCTGTTGGAGGGTTTTTGCTTTGGAGTGCCAGAGACCTTCCACTCCACAAGCATCATAGACTCTGTGGAAGGCACGTTTCAACTCAGCAGGAGAGAAAAAGCAAGAGAAATAAAGAAATTTGGGGGGCTGATGTGTTTCTGTCCAGTCTCCCAGTGCTGTCGTTTCATTTTGCCCATTTACAGGGACTTGTTTAAAATCTGTCACAATAGATTTGTTTGTTTGTTTGTTTTTTGCTGTACGCGGGCCTCTCACTGCCGTGGCCTCTCCCGTTGCGGAGCACAGGCTCCGGACGCGCAGGCTCAGCGGCCATGGCTCACGGGCCCAGCCGCTCCGCGGCACGTGGGATCTTCCCGGACGGGGGCACGAACCCGTGTCCCCTGCATCAGCAGGCGGACTCTCAACCACTGCGCCACCAGGGAAGCCCTGTCGCAATAGATTTTATGACACATTTATTTAAAAGAAACCCCTGGTATGTTCTTCTCCCACCTACATCCCCCTCAGAGAATATCAAGAACGGAAAACCAGCAGTGACACCTTCTGCCCAAGCATAAGCTCTGCTGCTGAAAGAAACCAATGTACTCATTTCCAAGGAAGGGAGGTAGAGGCACGTGGAGTGTGTGACATAGTCTGAAATGATCTGAGTCAAAGAGGTTGTCAACATAGGCGGCTTCCTCAGATGAGTCAAAAATGTCCCTAAGTGGAAGGAAAATTGGAGATTCTGTTTGATGAGAGCATGGATTTTCATCGAGCAAAATTTTATATGTAAATTGGATTCACCTTGTCCTGACAAGGATGGACAGTATTATAGATCAATGATTCCCAAACTTTCTATAAGAAATTTTTATTATTATTACTTTATGATTAGTAAGAGATATATATTGTAAGACTATGAGTTGTATAATTCCATTAAAAAAACACCACTTTGGGCTTCCCTGGTGGCACAGTGGTTGAGAGTCCACCTGCTGATGCAGGGGACACGGGTTCGTGCCCCGGTCCGGGAAGATCCCACATGCCGCGGAGCGGCTGGGCCTGTGAGCTATGCCGCTGGGCCTGCACGTCCGGAGCCTGTGCTCTGCAACTGGAGAGGCCACAACAGTGAGAGGCCCGCATAATGCAAAAACAAAACAAAACAAAACAAAAAACAAAAAAACCCCACCACTTTGATATTTTTGTAGACCAGTGTCATATTACCATGGGATAAATATATGGTGTACATTAGGCATTTTGAAATATTGAGGACAGACTGTAGATACCTATTACTACTTTCTTATTCTGTGAAAAATCCAGGTAAAGAGCAATGCATCTAGGAGAGTCCTAGGAGATGTTAGAAGAAGCAAGATGTCAGGGTCCACCTTGGACCTACCGAATAGAGTCTACATTTCAACTAGATGCCCTGGTGATGTTTGAGGGAGGTTTCTCAACAGCAGCATAACTGGCATTTTTGCCAGATATTTTTTTGTGTTGGGAGGGAGAGGGCTATCCTGTGCATTATAGCGTGTTTAGAAGCATCCCTGGCCTCCACGCACTATATACCAGTAGCTCCCCTCTAATCCCACCCCACTGCCATCCCCCATCTCCCTACACCCAACCTTGCCACCATCTTGACAACAAAAAGTATCTCCAGACATTGCCAAATATTACCTGCAGGGGTTATAAGTCAACCTCAGTTGAGAGCCACTGATCTATATGAAACAATTTTCTTCTCAGTTATATGTTGCCCATGTAGTTTTAGACTGGTAATCTTATGTCTTCAGTACTGGGTTATAAATGCCACATTTCTTTTCTCTACACCTTTTGTGCTGACTATCATAGTGGTTGCCTGTAGCAGTAGCCATCCTTATACTGTTCTCTTCTCCCCTATTCCACGCACTCTTGATCTTTGAGATCATCCCCCAGCTAAACTACCTGCAGAAAAGCTTTTGTTTAAAGCTCTGCTTTCAAGAAAACCCAAGCTCAGTTACTCCTGTAAAATCTAAAAGAATTTAGGTACTATATTTAATAAATATGTGTCAACTGACATACATAAAGCAAATATCATTCACTCTAAAGAATTCGAGTTCATTGAGGGCAGTGGTAGCATTTTTTGCATATCTGTCTCTGCATTAACCATGAAAATAACTACCATGTGAGTTGCTCAATAAATAATTATCAACTAAATTAATATAAAATGTTTTAACTTTTATCTCCTTCTGCTTAAATAATACCTTTGCTGCATTGCTGCCATTGCTACTTCAATTTTGTAAGCCAGTAGTTTGGAAAGAACAATGTTTGAAGTCCTTTCTTTGAAATAAGATAGTTAATTACTTCCTTGCCATTAGATGTGAAACAGCAAGCAAAAGCATGAGAAAATTCTAAGTTGGGCACATGAGGGAAATTTTGTCTGGGTTTTCCCAAGCCACAATTCTCATCACCTTTTCCTTTCAAGAGGAGAGACTGAAGGAGGACTTATTTCTGAATTAATTTTCCAGGTATGACAATATAGCTGTTCCCTAATATTTCTGGAATTCATTTTGAGATTTTTCTTGCTGAGCTTGTCTGCCATGATCACAATTAACCTTCTGTTTTAATTATCAGAACTCTTATAATGGAAAGAAACAAGGCCCCCAATATTCTGGTTTTACAGTACTCACATGGTTAATATCAAGAAAGGGACCCCAAGGAAAGGGAGTACAGTGCAATGCCATTCGTTTAAATTTTAAAAAGATGCATTGTACATAAAATGTATCAAAATCATATAACTATAAGCCTGTGACCGTAAGTTATTGAGCAACAGGATTCTGATAAATATTTTCTTACATTTTGCTTATTATAGCTCCCCAATAAGGAATTTCAGTTAACTAATAGGGATAAACATTGAAAAAGGAGTTTTAAAATGATATTTTTATTGTTTTTTTTTTTTTTTTTTTTTT
>NW_006783288.1:2527037-2528109 GCF_000442215.2 Lipotes vexillifer
CGGGCCTCTCACTGTTGTGGCCTCTCCCATTGCGGAGCACAGGCTCCGGACGCGCAGGCTCAGCGGCCATGGCTCACGGGCCCAGCCGCTCCGCGGCACATGGGATCTTCCCAGACCGGGGCACAAACCCGTGTCCCCTGCATCGGCAGGCGGACTCTCAACCACTGCGCCACCAGGGAAGCCCTATTGTTGGTTAACATTGTTCTTTGGGAGTACTGTTATGTTACTTTACGATATTTGTTTGAGGAGAGGGGTCCTAGGAGAGGTATTTATCATAAGTTACCTATGTTCTAGCTACCAATGTAATGTTGGTACAAGATGTTGAGGCAGCCGACAAACACTGATTCTATTTAAAAGGATGGCTTCAGCCATTTCCCTCACTGCACTTTATCCACAGAAGCATTCTGTCACAGCAGTGAAGGTTCCCCTACCTTAGCAAGTAACTGATCACAGTGATTTGTAAAAACTGACTTTAAGCTCCAGCTCAGTGGAGCTGTATCTCAGGAAAGGTTCTTGGGAGATGTAAGGTTAAACTGATGGATCACTTGAACTACAGTGTGATGGTGTTCAATATCGTTATTAATATCCCAAAGGACAGCGAAGGAGCCTGGAAAGTAAGAAGGCATAATGGGCGAATTGAAGATCCGGTCGATCAAGAAGCAGCAGGGGGCTGCAGAAAGAATGCAACTGTGGGTAGTTGGGCAAAAGGGTCCCCCACAAAAAGCAGGTTCAGACAACTCTCAATAGAAGGAGTTGTATTTATATGCAGTCCATCATGTGTGTCCATAATCTGGTTATACGTTAGTAGGGATGCTTCACCAGTCCCTAGTTGAAATTCAGAAAAAATTAGACCCATGTATGGAGTTTTTAATAGAGATGAGTTTATTCATTTCAAAGGACTGTTGTATCTTATGTTCCAATTATATCTTTCTTATTTTTTTGGTTGGTTATATTAGGGTAAGTATATTCTAATATTCTCTCCTTTCTACTATAACTAACCTGAAATTTCTGTGCTTAAGATGATAAAGGTTTATTCTGCAGTCTCATCACAGTTTATGGTCATTCAGGGAAA
>NW_006783288.1:2528119-2547813 GCF_000442215.2 Lipotes vexillifer
AAAGAGTTTATGATTATGTGCCAGTCCTCAAATTTCTTTTTAAATTTGACTAATGCATGAAATCTCAAAGTGTGGGAAACATACATACTTCTTAAAAAATGTTACATATATCAAGTTTTTCAAGCTGCAATGTTAATTCTATTTTTAAATTCAAATGAATCCTATACCTTCACAAAGCAGCTCTTTCCTGCCTTTTTCTTTCCAGCCTAGTTCTTGAACTTTACCTATAGACAAAAGAAGTCCATAGGTCAAGGAACAGGAAAGACTAAAAAATTGTGACAAGGAGCCAATCCATTGCTTTGCACATTTCTACCCTACTCTATTATTTGTACATGTTAATGAACTTTCCTGGATCAGAAAATAAGCACCCTGGTGGAGAATTCGATGAAGATGTGAACTCATTAAGTAACAGAGGACTGAAGAGCATATAAAAAGGCAAGAATAATGAGAAAGCAGTGGGAAGAAGAACGTATGAGAATGGTACTGCTTGAATCAATAGATTCTCAGCTTAAGTACTTGCTCCTTTCAGCTCTAACTAGCACATGCAAAACACATGCAGGTTAAATGGAAAAGTCTTTCCACAGTGTGCCTATTTTCTTTTTATGGAACTGGCAGCCTTAAGTTAAAGCCTGTTGTAGTAAGGATGCGTGATTCAGTGTTCTAGCACCAAAGTGTGAAAGTGAATGCACCTGTGCACTAGCAGCCAGCATCTCTCTCCTTCCTCCTGCCATTTTTTTTCCTGTAAATCAACTCTCCTCAATAGAAGAAAATACCATATATATATATATATATATATATATATATATATATATATATATATATATATATGTGGTATTATCATTGGGTGCTGAATTTTTGTATGCTCATGACAAGACACTAACATTATTGGACCACCAAATATAGACCAAACAGTGCTTGAGGGAACTTGGAAAGGCATTATCTGCATTTTAAACATAAGGAAAGAAAGTCTTAGACATGTTATTTCAATTGAAACTATGGGCCTAACACAGCAAGGACTTAATTAAATCAGGAAATTTACAAAATTGTTGCGTTTGGATCACTTAGCTAAAAGAGGCCTTGGTAATATCACATGCTGTATTGAGCACTGGAAGTGATGTGCCCACCTGAGGCACCAGATTTTTACTATTATCATTTGAGCAGGCTCTCTCATTCACTCTCTCTCTCTCATTTGGAGGTCCGTTCAATCCAAATAATGACCTACACTAACACAGAGAAGGCTTTATTAACTCTAACATTCACAAGGACATCAAAAAGAATGAGAATGCATGAAATAATACTCTGGAGAGAGAACGATGTACACGGTTACCGTTGTTAGTTTCAGAACAGTAATATGTGACAAATTATAAATTGAATATGATATAGCCTATACACTGACTTCTGTATTAGTTACGAACTACATCAGCTGCTGGAATGGAAAGACCAAAATGATACTGGCTTAAAGAAGACAGAAGTTTATTTCTCTCTCACTAAAATGTAGGTAGGTGGACTTCTATCTTGCTGCTCTGCCATCTTCAGCACCTGGCTCCATCTCGTGGTCCAGCATGGCTGCTCCAGCTCCCATTATCACATACCCATTCCAGTCTGGGAGGGGAAGTCAAAACCCCTTCCTTTTCAAACACAACAGGAAACTAGCACATATCACTTCCAATAATAACCCATTGGCCAGACCTATGTCACATGGTCACATAAACCTTCCAAGAAGGCTGGGAAATGCAGTCTTTAATCAGATGACTCTATGCCCAGCTAATATCCTATTACTAAGGGAGAATGGCTGTTCTGCTCCAACTGAAAAAAACAATGAAGATCCTTAGCAGGTATTGCTAAGGGAATTGGTTTCTGGTTTGATCGAATCGTAGTTCTGTTGTGCCATTGGTTTAAAAGCTGGGCATTAAAATGCCACTTCCTAATATTTCTTCATTTGATGGTTGCATAAAATACCCTTTTGTCAGCAAATACCGAAAATTCAGTCTTTAAATTGCTATCTGTGTCCTTATGGAGGGTTATATGGGAATGTCCTCTATATGTTTCTGCTGTGTTTTCTGTTCTCAGTACTCTGAGAACTTCTGTTGCCCTTTAGGAACAGGAAATGTTAGTAGCTTTTCAAAGAAATGCAGTACACATATTGGATCTGACCTGAGAAGACTCACCTCTTGCATAAAAGTCACAAAGGTTTTAATACTACTATCAACCAGTCCCTCTGAATGCAGTTTTCAAACATTCCAACTCTCTGGTGTGCAATAAAAGTACTATTTATAAATTATATCACAAGCTATAGAGATGTAGTAATTAGAGAAAGGATGCAAGACTGGGATAAAAGGATCAGAGCTCTAATTTGACTCTGCTCTTAATAATCTGTGTTGCCTGTAACAAGTCACTTAACTTCCCTGCAAACCAGTTCTCTCTTTTATTAAACAAAAATATATTAGATGTTCTTCCTGCCTTGTAGACTTATCATGAACCTAAATACGTTTTACTCACTGAGTTAGTTGAGAGAATAATTGTTCCCAAGAAGGAAAACAGTTCGCCATTTCTGTTATTTGCAACAAAAGCAGCAGGGTGTGGACACTCCATAATCACTCAGGACAACAGGTCAGAAAATAGGTGAAATTAGAATATGGTCAGAAGAACATGCATTCTGTGTTTTGGACTTTATTTTTAGAGCACTTTTAGGTTCACAGCAAAATTGACTGGATAATACAGAAAGTCATCGTATACCACTCGCCCACCCCTCCTCCACCTCCAGCCCCGAGATGCATGACCTCCCCCACCATCAACATTTCACAACAGAGTGGTATGTTTATTACAAGTAATGAGCCTACATTGACACATCATTATCACTGACAGTCCACAGTTTACATTAGGGTTCATTCTTGGTGTTGTACAGTCTGTGTGTTTGGACAAATGCATAATGACATGTATCTACCACTAAAGTATCAAACAGAGTAGTTTCGCTGCCCTAAAAATCCTCTGTGCTCAGCCTATTCATCTCTCCCTCCCCCATAACCCCTGGCAACCACTGATCTTCTTACCGTCTCCATAGTTTTGCCTTTTCAAAAATGTCTTATAGCTGGAATTATATAATATGTAGCCTTTTCATTGGCTTCTTTCACTAGAGCAACGTGCATCGTTCCCTCTATATCTCTTCCTCCCTGGGTAGCTCATTTCTTTTTAGCACTGAATAATATTCCATTGAATGAATATAACACAGTTTATTCAGTTCATTTATCCACTGAAGGACATTTGGTTGATTCCAAGTTTGGGCCATTATGAATAAAGCTGCTCTAAACATCTGTGTGCAGGTTTTTTTTCTTTTTTTGTGGACATGTTTTCAACTCATTTGAGCAAATACCAAGGAGTGAGATCACTGGATCATATAGTAAGAATATGTTTAGTTTTGTAAGAAACTGCCAAGCTGTCTTCCAAAGTGGCTGTACCATTTTGTATTCCCACCAGAAATGGATGAGAGTTCTTGCTGTTCCACATGTTCACCAACAGTTGGTGTTGTCAGTGTTTTGGATTTTGCCATTCAAATAGATGTGTAGTGGTATCTTATTGCTGTTTTAATTTGCAGTTTCCTGAGGCATATGGTGTTGAGCAGCTTCTCAAATGCTTATTTATCATCTGTACATCTCTTTTGCTGAGGTGTCTGCTTAGATCCTTTGCCCATTTTTTAATCAGGTAATTTGTTTTCTTATTGTTGAGTTTTAAGTGTTCTTGTATATTTTAGATAACAGCTCTTTACCTATTATGATTTTGCAAGTATTTTCTTCCAGTCTGTGGCTCTCTTATTAATTTCTTGACAGTATCTTTCACATAACAGAAGTTTTTAATTATAATGAAGTCCAAATTATTATTTCTTCCATGGATTGTGCCTTTGATGTTCTATCCAAAAAGTCATCAATAAACCCAGAGTCATCTAGATTTTCTCCAATGTTATTTTCTAGGAGTTTAATATATTATTGCATTTTACATTTAGGTCCATGATCCATTTTGAGTTAATTTTTGTGAAGGGTGTAAACTCTGTCGAGATTCTTTTTCTTGCATGTGGATGTAACTCAGGCAAAGCCAAATGGAAAAGATGTATAGGACAAGTTATGGGGATGGAATGTGGTATGGAGCTTCCAGGACCTCTTTAACGTATACCACCCTCTCAGCAGCTCAGTGTGCTCAATCCAGAAGTTCATTCTACATTTTTTTTACTCTTTTTAAATAGTCCGTCTTTCCTCACCTAATCCCAATAGAATGTAAGCTTCAAGAGGACAAGGATTTTTGCCTGTTTTGTTCACAGTTGTATACCCAGTGCCTGTCACATATTTTAAAAATCAACAAAAACTAGTTTAATTAGTTTTAAACCTATAAAAACAGCAATAGGAGATAATAGACAGGTCAGGCTCAGAGCATCAATGCAACACTTAGAACTATTTCTTAGACCATGGTCAGGGTCAGCTATCCCTGGAGAAAGAGAAAGAAGTTAAAATATTGGTATAAGAATGTAAAATAAGGATGAGAAAAAGAAAGCATAAAGAAGAAAAGAGGAAAACTTACTATAAACCAGAAGCATTACATGAATGATGTGTTTTATTATTCTCAGCAACATTATGAAGTGAATATTCTTATTTTTGTCATGGAACAACTTTGGCGAAACATGTTAGGTAACTGTCCAATATCCTACAGTTAGTAGGATTCCAATCCTAGTGGTAACTATTTAACTCCAGGCTTGATTTATTCTGAAAGCCAAAGAAGTTGAAAAGAGAGAGAAAGGAGACAGGATGAGCTCCTTTCATAGTAAGTGAGGTTATGGGATGTCCTTAAAGGAAAAATGAAGGGAGGAGGGAAGAGGTTATGCCATTAAAGTAGATGAAGGGAAAGTAAAGGGCTTCAACAAACACAGCATAGGAGGCAATTAAGCAAAACCACAAGAAACAGAAATAAAGGACTAGGGGTAGAAGAGGTGGAAAAAGATTTATAAATGAGGAAAGACCAAAAGGGGGAAATTTAACCTCAATATGCATGAGTTAAACATCCCTGAAATAAGCACATATGACAGTAACTTCAGGACATGGAAGACCAAAGTAATTCCTTGGGAATTAAAGATAAGCATTTTAGAAAAAGGAGAGAAAATTGATATATTACTATTATTATGTATTCTTGGAAACAGAGGTAGGATGTAAACAAGTGACATGTAGATGGTTTCCTGAAAAAGTCTATAAAATGTGCTTATACAAATGGGAGGGCTCATTCTCCACGACATGAAGCCTTCGGGTATTAGGTTAGTGTGGCAATGAACTTCTCCAGCATTGGGCACCATTTCTGCATCCCTGAGGTTCTCATGGTTTTGTTTCTGACAGTGACTTACTGTCTGACTTTGGAATAAGACAGACCTAGTTTTAATCCTAATCCATCATTTCTTTAATTTGTGTGTTTTCAGGCAAGTCTCAGAGTCCTCAACCTGGGTTCTACCACAATTAAATGAGATAGTGTACGTCGTTTTGTCATGTGCTCAATAAAGAGTAGCTATTACTATTAACAGCCTCATGTTGGAACTACAACAACTTAATTTTTCAAATGAAGAACCTGAGCGGAGAGATAGCTGTGTTTGAGGTTTGTTGATTTGTGAAATGAAAGGATCCCAGAAGACACAGACCTATAAATCACATGAGCCTGGTCATTCAGAATATCCAAATGTCCCTCCCAAAAAGTGGAATAGGTACTGAATAGGTCTGAATGTTCCTTAAAAAATGAAAGTGAACACTGTATTTAAATGGGAACCTGAACTCTCCTTGCCCCACCCCATGCTATATCAAGCCTATTCTAAAAATAGCCTGAGCACACTGATTGCAAATCAGAACTTCTGTTAGAAAATTCCAGCTTCTCCCAGAAGCTCTGCTTAACTGCATTAAGGGTTGCAAATATATTTTCCTACTAACTCTATAATCTAGCAGTTCACTGACATTTACAGTCTGAGCTTTCCCATTTCCTCTTGGTCTTTGGGGGAGTAGACAGGTGTAGAAACATGCTGTTTGGTTTAAAATTTTGGCAGTGAGGTGATATACACTGATCTTTCTCCCCTCCTTGGATTTTTTCCACTTAGTTTATTCACAGCCCTGTGGGAGCTCCGCGATTAAATGGACCAAATCCTCTCTTCCTTGTCACCCATTTTAAGAAGTCCCTTGTGCTGAGGTGCTTAGGATGGAACGTTAACTCTTTCAGGTCTCCAGGGGATACTCTGGAGAACTAAGATGTTAAATACAATGAGGAAAGCAAAAGGTTGTGAAACTTTCTGCTTACTTTGAAAGGCAAAGTTTTCTTGTAAATATCTCTTTCTAGAAGAAGAAAACTATTTTTTATTACCACCCCCATAATCTCATCATGTGTTTCTAACTAGAACACAGTCTTCAGAATTTGGGGGATTTTAAATTTTATCTTATCAAAAAACCCTACAGACAACTTCCAGATTTATCTTGTTAACATGGAACTACTTTCATATATCTGCTCTCTGTCCATGTAAATTCCTCCAAAGACCTTTCAAAGTTTGATTCCAATTTATCTTCGGGCGCTCAACCCCCACTAACACTCTACACAAGTCCCATATCATTGTCTTGAATGAGCTGGAAGTGGTAGGGACATAGGTTGCAAGAAGAGAACATCACTTTTTTCCCGCCACTCCACCGTTAAATATTCAGCCAACAGTTCTTTCTCTACTCTTGTTGAAAAATCTCAGGCAGGTCTCATAGCTCACTAAGTCATTTGTGGATAATAAAGGATTCTCTAGTTTCCTTCAATCTTAAGAACAGGTGTATTTTATAATTAAAAGTGTCATCCACAGTGATAATCAAAACTTCCATCCAGCCCCTCCATTCAACCTAAAGTTTCGCTTCCCTCTCCAGGCCATGTGGGCTTCAGGCTCAGAACCTACAGCGAGGGAAGGGCAGTGTGGACAATTCTATTCTCTCTATCTTCTCCCATTACTAAGTAGCCATGGCTTCTTACTATCCTGGGGCTGAGAGAGTAGGTAAGGTGTTCACAGAAGAGAACTCAGCTCAGTCTTACATGGGTGGTGTTGATCAGGCTCCCTTTGAAGGTGATGAAGGCGCAAGGACTGGTTCTTTCCCTTGCAGGAGCTCTACACGCATTTGAGGAGAACCCATGACCCTTCTCTTGCTGGCTATCTAAAACCCTAACCCTCAGACTCTGGGATTCAGGCAGTCCATCCCATGGAATGGAATCTCTATCATATCCATCCCAGAATCTCTATCATAGTCCTTTGCTCCATCAGACAATTCTCTTAGGCAAGGTCCTTTTTAAAATAACCACTGGCCACCTCACCTACCTACTTAGCCCATGGAAATCTCACCCATATTACTCACTCACAGGCAGCACAAGTCCAGTGGGCACCCAAAGCGGCCTCTTTATTTTTGCTCTGCTCCCTCAAGCTGAAACCATGGGAGACATACATCAGGGCAATCATGTGGCCTCCCTGAAGCACCTCTAACTTACCTGGATCAGAAAAAGATCATTTCCCCTTTTCTCTCTGATAGAGTAGGTGTGAGAAATGCAAAGCTCAAAGACAATTACAAGGGAGAAAATTCTTCCTCGCTCAACTATTTTTTTTCTCCAAGTCTCTGATCACACTCTTTGAGAACTGGTTCCTGACAGAATAGCTTTCTTAATTTCTTAGCACCTCCTGTATATGTCCATGGCAACTCCACTTAGAATGTTGGTGACTTGGTCCCTATTGAAATGTTCTAGGCTTTTGAGTCTCAACAAGAGATCAAAGAGTTTCATTTGAATATCCTGCTGTACTAGGCCACCTGGGGGTTGCTCAGCACATTCTTTATTTTTTTTTCTTCTTTCTTTGATTATTTTGTCATCAACTTAAACTCTTTAAACTCACTCCCAAAGATATATCTCAAAAAGGCTTTTCAGACCACATTCTCTCTCTACTAACAAATTGAGGAGAGCTCTTGTTCAGAAACTCCTACACCCTTTCTGTGGTATTCATACTCTCCCTGAGTCCAGTGTTTTCTCGGAATCTATCGATTTATGAAGTTGTTTTATCTTCTTATGAATCATAAGCTTCTTGAAGAAAAAAACCTGTTTCTTCACATTTATCTTTGTAAACCCTGCAGTTCACTAAGCCAGGTACTCGAAACCTTTTTTTTTTTTTAGTTTCTAAAAAGTTCAACTACTGTAAGACCTAGCATTAGATCCCCCAATTTCACTCCTAGAGAAATGAAGACATATGTGTGCACAAAAAGTTGCACGTGAGTATTCAGAGCAACATTATTCTTAAGAGCCAAAAACTGGAAACAACCCAAATGCTCATCAGCTTGTGAATGAACGGACAGCCAAAGTGTAGCATATCCATGCAATAAAATGCTATTCAACAATAAAAAGAAACAAAGCACTGATATATGTTCTGATATGTACAACACAGATGAACCTCACAAACGTTATGCTGAGTAAAGGAACCCAGACCCACAAAAGATGACACACTGTATGATCCCATTTATATTAAATGTTCAGAAAAGCCAAACCTATAGAGATATAAAGTAGATTAGCGGCTGCGTGGGCTGGGGTGGGAATGGGGATTAACTGTAAACCGGCAAGAGGGATCTTACAGGAGTGCTAAAAAAATGTTACATAACTCAGTAAATTTACTAAAAATCATTGAATTGTGCACTTAAACTGAGTGAATTTTATGATATGTAAATTATGCCTCAATAACAGTTTTAAAAAACCTGCTTGCTCAGTGGAATTTGGGTTTTTTCTTTGATGTCAGCTCCTTGTAGGTGTTAATACTGCTGAAGCCTTGAACAGTTCAAAATAGGAGAGAACAGGCCCTCTGGGCCTATGCCTTGTTCACAGAGTCATAAACAAACATACTGCTTCCATAACAAAAGCCAGGATTCTTGAAATTTCACGCGAGGTCAGACCAAAGTTAGATTGAGTGCAGCTGTAATGCACCAATGGTTTTCCGGCAGTGAAAAGAGCTGATGCGCTCCCCAAGTGCCACCTTAATAATAAAAAGTGACTTGGGTACTGAGCATTAAAATTTCCTCATAACCTGAAAATCTCATCTTCGTGGGATTTTAAATCCTAAATTGGATCATTGTAGACAAGCAATTTAGAAATCAATCAGCTTCATGAGTATAAAATGACAGATGTGGGATCAATGTTTCCCTCTAGGTATTTAAAATAAAATCATTCTTTAAGAATGGTCTATACTTTAGCCACTGGTAACTACATATATTTCATGTGAAAGAATAGATACAATTCATTCATTACTAGAGATGAGATTTGGAAGTTCCACCTAAGACTTGACATTTTTTAATATACATAATACTTCTAATTATTTTAACTTACATTTTAAAACAACTTTGTCTATTTCCATTGTTAGGCTATCATCTAGAGGAATCCATCTAAATGAGTATGAGTAAATTGTGATTTGGTCTTCAAGGAATTTTCTCTAAGCATCTATTCATGAGCTCAGATTACAAGGGTAGTGGTTGTACTTCAAAATTCCCAGCACTTAAATCATTTGTATAATAGTAACAAACATACCATAAGAACTATTAATATTCAAAAGCATATATGCAAACGAATAACTGACTAGTTTATTGTAACAACTACAAATACTGTCCATTGAGTAGTAACGAAATATTGATACTTAACACAATGATAAAATGTATCAAAATCCTCAAACATCTACAGGCTTTTCACTTTATGACCAGTTATACAAAGATCACAGTGACTGGCAGGCTTAGGTTTAGAGGGTTTTGCACCTCTAGAAGGCACCAGGATTTAAACTCAGACTCGGTCAATACCAGAAAAGAGGAAGGCACATCAAGAATATCTAACAGGAAGTAATCTTCCTATTTAGCTATGCTAAGGACAAGGAAACAACAGCCAACAACCAATCCCCCCAGACATCAACTCACTTCATCTGCGAACTATTTATTGTCAACTGTGTACCTGGTACCGTACTAAGCATGGTGACAGAACAGCCACTGTCTTCATGAGGCTTATCCTGTAGTGAAGGGAACACAATGATAAATAAAAATAATCACAAGTGAAAAGGCTATAAAGAAAACAAGCCATATACTAAGCATAATGGGGGCAAGTACCGATAGTCATGGTGGTGGGCACTGATTTTACATGGTACACCCAGTGCCACCATTGGAATAGTGGCAATTGGGGTGTGCAAGTAGCTTGGCATGTTCAAAGAACTTAAACTAAAACTCTGCTAGAGAAAATAGTGAGGGGAGGAGTGAAACAACTTAGATTGAAGAGACAGAGGTAGAACTTGAAAAGTTTATGAAGAATTTAGATTGTATTCTAAGTCAAGGATCATATGTCTTTATGTCTCTAATGTTAGCACATCCATGAGACCTTCCCTGATGGCCCTACAGTATTCCCTGTTATATTGATTTATTTTGAACCATAGCACTTAATACCCTTTGGTACATTCTACATTTCTTTTTATATCTTCTATTTTTCTTCTCCTTCCTCTATGAGTTTTATGATTTTAACTGGTTTTATTGTTGTTTTGTGTTGTTTTTTACTGCTCTGTCTTCAGCACCTGGAACAGTGTCTGACATAAAGTGGATTCTCAGGCATTATTTGCTGAATAAATGAATGAATATTAAAGATACTTTGAGATATCCAAGTCTCCAACCAAATAATCAGGTCAAATGTGCAACTATATTTTCTACAGTAGCTGGGCATTCTTATTACTGAAGTACATTATGTGTATTTTTGCGAGTATTTCGTGTTTGAGTATTTTATCTTTAACTCAGTATTCCAATTAGGTAAATTGTACTGGACATTTAAATTTCAAGCATATATCCAATTTTTATTGAATGAAACAATTATGTAATAAGTCATCAATTACTGAAATATTGGCTTACAAAATTAGTAATAATAAACTCCTGGTTTTCTATCAACAACTTTTTAGCCAAATGCATATCATTTTGAAAAACTGGAGGGATTTCTTGACAAGGAAGATAAGTATATTCTGTTTAGTACCAAATATGACTTCTATGATCACAAAGCAATGATCTTTTTAGATCTACATAACACAACTGGGGGTACCTCACATGGCCACTTTGCTACATTTTGGCTCTTTAGCATTCAGCATTAAAGAGTTCCTTACACTTTTTTAAACATGTAAATTTATACACACAGAGACACTTAGGGACACACCCCTGAATCTGGTATTGATTCTGTTTGGCAGGATAACAGAGGAAAGAAAAGTTCAAATTATTAGCACAGGCATATAAAACACTTTTGGTATTTGGCTGTCCTTAAATATTCAGTTTAGGTAACCCACTATCCCTGCATGGAATATCATCCTTTATTGATTCTTTGGAAGAGTATTCTGGAGAACAGATAAATGAGTTCCCATATTGGCCCCAGCCTGCCTCAATAAATCATCAATCCAAAAACACAAATGAGAAGAAGCGGTCCATTTAAAACTTGCTCCGGATTTGACACATTCATTTTACAGGTGGAGAAATTGCAGAGGTGTTAGGGATCTGGCCAATAGATTCTGAATCCAATCAAAAGCAGAATTGAGTGAAAACACAGACCAGTAAAGTCTTTCCATACCCCAGTATTTCTCAATCATATTCTCCAAGTCTGCAAGTTTTCCATTATTAAAACTGTTCTCTTAAGAATCTGAAGTTTTATTATATTAACGTGTTTAAAAATTATGCATTTATAATAACCACAAAAAAGTTTTGTCTTCATAACTGGTAAAATAATGCAACACCAGGGCAATTGACAGATGTAAAGCAATCAAAGAACCCTTCTCAGGATCCACGAAATTTCAACTTTGGGCAACATTACAGGATATCATTCTATTCTCTCCATTTACTCACAAGTTGACCAGTATGTATCTTTAATTATTCCATGCCATGTGTCTTGTCCCATTGACCCCAGCTCACATTTCCTATGCATAGAGGCTTTCCTACTGCCTCTTTTTTTCTTTAACAGATACACTGAGCAGGGTCTTGGCATATAAGCTCACAAAGGGACATCCTGAAGGGAACTAAAGCCCAATGGCAGATCTGTAAAATCTTTACCACTCAACTCAATAAGAATTATATTCTTCCTACCATGTGCAAAGTACTTCCACAGGTACAGAAAAGCTTATGACGATAAAAATTAACAAGGTCTCAGACATGAATGAAGGGGAAACAGACAAAAAGAATTCTAATATGACACTGGCTGCAATATGTGTTGTAACTGGAATTGCAGCTCAGATGTTATAAATTGGATCTAGTTAATATCTAAAAATGTTTAGTGTGGATTTCTTTTCCCTATTTGTAATCTCTTTTTAAGGCTGGTAAGTGATATCAGATACCTATAATAGAGAAGATTTCAAATATTTACATCTTAATCTTCTACATTAAGAAGTTATTTTCCCGAGGAAACTTACACAAGCCTGTTAGATAGCCTCATCCACCAGAAGGCAGAAAGCAGAAGCAAGAAGAAGCACAATCCTGTCTGTGGAACAAAAACCACATTCACAGAAAGACAGACAAGATGAAAAGGCAGAGGGCTATGTAACAGATGAAGGAAGAAGATAAAACCCCAGAAAAACAACTAAATGATATGGAGGTAGGCAACCTTCCAGAAAAAGAATTCAGAATAATGATAGTGAAGGTGATCCAGGACTCAGAAAAAGAATGGAGGCAAAGATGGAGAAGATGCAAGAAATGTTTAACAAAGACATAGAAGAATTAAAGAAAAAACAAACAGAGATGAACAATACAATATAACTGAAATGAAAAATACACTAGAAGGAATCAAGAGCAGAAGAACGGCTAAGTGAGCTGGAAGACAGAATGGTGGAATTCACTGCTGTGGAATAGAATAAAGAAAAAAGAATGAAAAGAAATGAAGACAGCCTAGGAGACCTCTGGGACAATATTAAACACAACAACATTTGCATTATAGGGGTCCCAGAAGGAGAAGAGAGACAGAAAGGACCCAAGAAAATATTTGAAGAGATTAGAGTGGAAAACTTCCCTAACATGGGAAAGGAAATAGCCACCCAAGTCCAGGAAGTGCAGCGAGTCCCGTACAGAATAAACCCAAGGAGAAACACACCAAGACACATAGTAATCAAATTGGCAAAAATTAAAGAAAAGAAAAATTATTGAAAGCACCAAGGGAAAAATGACAAATAATATACAAGGGAACTCCCATAAGGTTAACAGCTAATTTCTCAGCAGAAACTCTACAAGCCAAAAGGGAGTGGCATAATATACTTAAAGTGATGAAAGGGAAGAACCTACAACCAAGATTACTCTACCCAGCAAGGATTGCGCTCAGATTCGACAGAGAAATCAAAAGCTTTACAGACAAGCAAAAGCTAAGAGAATTCACCACCACCAAACCAGCTCTACAACAAATGCTAAAGGAACTTCTCTAAGTGGGAAACAGAAGAGGAGAAAAGGACCTACAAAAACAAACCCAAAACAATTAAGAAAATGGTAATAGTAACATACATATTGATAATTACCTTAAAAGTGAATGGATTAAATGCTCTAACCAAAAGACACAGGCTTGCTGAATGGATACAAAAACAAGACCTATATATATGCTGTCTACAAGAGACCCACTTCAGACCTAGGGACACATACAGACTAAAAGTGAGGGGATGGAAAAAGATATTCCACGCAAATGGAAAGCAAAAGAAAGCTGGCATAGCAATATTCATATCAGATAAAATAGACTTTAAAATAAAGAATGTTACAAGAGACAAGGAAGGACACTACATAATGATAAAGGGATCAATCCAAGAAGAAGATATAACAATTATAAACATATATGCACCCAACATAGGAGCACTACAACACCTAAGGCAACTGCTAACAGCTATAAAAGAAGAAATCAACAGTAAGACAATAATAGTGGGGGATTTTAACACCTCACTTACACCAATGGACAGATCATCCAAAATGAAAATAAATAAGGAAACAGAAGCTTTATATGACACAATAGACCAGATAGATTTAATTGATATTTATAGGATGCTCCATCCAAAACCAGCAGATTACACTTTCTTCTCAAGTGTGCACAGAACATTCTCCAGGCTAGATCAGATCTTGTGTCACAAATCATGCCTCAGTAAAATTAGGAAAATTGAAATCATATCAAGCATCTTTTCTGAACGCAATGCTATGAGATTAGAAAAGAATTACAGGGAAAGAAACGTAAAAACAACAAACACATGGAGGCTAAACAATACGTTATTAAATAACCAAGAGATAACTGAAGAAATCAAAGAGGAAATCAAAAAATACCTAAAGACAAATGAAAATGAAAACACGACCATCCAAAACCTATGGGATGCAGCAAAAGCAGTTCTAAGAGGGAAGTTTATAGCTGTACAAGCCTACCTAAAGAAACAAGAAAAACCTCAAGTAAACAATCTAACCTTACACTTAAAGGAACTAGAGAAAGAAGAACAAAGAAAACCCGAAGTTAGCAGAAGGAAAGAAATCATAAAAATCAGAGCAGAAATAAATGAAATAGAAACAAAGAAAACAATAGCAAAGATCAATAAAACTAAAAGCTGGTTCTTTGAGAAGATAAACAAAATTGATAAACCATTAGCCAGACACATCAAGAAAAAGAGAGAGAGGAATCAAATCAATAAAATTAGAAATTAAAAAACAGAAGTTACAACAGACACCGCAGAAATACAAAGCATCCTAAGAGACTACTACAAGCAAATCTATGCCAATAAAATGCACAACCTGGAAGAAAGAGACACATTCTTAGAAAGGTATAACCTTCCAAGACTGAACCAGGAAGATATAGAAAATATGAACAGACCAATCACAAGTAATGAAACTGAAACTGTGATTAAAAATCTTCCAACAAACAGAAGTCAAGGACCAGACGGCTTCACAGGTGAATTCTATCAAACATTTAGAGAAGAGCTAAAACCCATCCTTCTCAAACTCTTTCAAAAAACTGCAGAGGAAGGAACACTCCCAAACTCATTCTATGAGGCCACTATCACCCTGATACCAAAATCAAACAAAGATACTACAAAAAAAGAAAATTACAGACCAATATCACTGATGAATATAGATGCAAAAATCCTCAACAAAATACTAGCAAACAGAATCCAACAACACATTAAAAGAATCATACACCATTATCAAGTAGGATTTATCCCAGGGATGCAAGGATTCTTCAATATATGCAAATCAATCAATGTGATACACCATATTAACAAATTGAAGAATAAAAACCATATGATCATCTCAATAGATGCAGAAAAAGATTTTGACAAAATTCAACACACATTTATGATAAAAACTCTCCAGAAGGTGGGCATAGAGGGAACCTACCTCAACATAATCAAGGCCATGTACGACAAACCCAAAGCAAACATCATTCTCGATGGTGATAAAATGAAAGCATTTCCTCTAAGATCAGGAATGAGACAAGGATGTCCACTCTTACCACTATTATTCAACATAGTTTTGGAAGTCCTAGTCACGGCAGTCAGAGAAGAAAAAGAAATAAAAGGAATACAAAATGGAAAAAAAGAATTAAAACTGTCACTGTTTGCAGATGACATGATACTATACATAGAGGATCCTAAAATTGCCACCAGAAAACTACTAGAGCTAATCAATGAATTTGGTAAAGTTGCAGGATACAAAATTAATGCACAGAAATCTCTTGCATTCCTATACACTAATGATGAAAAATATGAAAGAAAAATTAAGGAAACACTCCTATTTACCACTGCAACAAAAGGAATAAAATACCTAGGAATAAACCTACCTAGGGAGACAAAATACCTGTATGCAGAAAACTATAAGACACTGATGAAAGAAAGTAAAGATGATACCAACAGATGGAGAGATATACCATGTTCTTGGATTGCAGGAATCAATATTGTGAAAGTGACTCTACTACCCAAAGCAATCTACAGATTCAATGCAATCCCTATCAAATTACCAATGACAGTTTTTATAGAACTAGGACAAAAAATCTTAAAATTTGTATGGGACACAAAAGACCCCGAATAGCCAAAGCAGTCTTGAGGGAATAAAACGAAGTGGAGGAATCAGACTCCCTGACTTCAGACTGTACTACAAAGCTACAGAAATCAAGAAAATATGGTACTGGCAAAAAAACAGAAGCACAGATCAATGGAACAAGATAGAAAGTGCAGAGATAAACCCACGTACTTGTGGTCAACTCATCTATGACAAAGGAGGCAAGGATACACAATGGAGAAAAGACAGTCTCTTCAATAAGTGGTGCTGGGAAAACTGCACAGCTACATGTAAAAGAATGAAATTAGAACACTGCCTAACACCATACACAAAAATAAACTCAAAATGGATTAAAGACCTACATATAAGGCCAGATACTATAAAACTCGTAGAGGAAAACATAGGAAGAATGCTCTTTGACATAAATCACAGCAAGATCTTTTTTGATCCACCTCCTAGAGTAATGGAAATAAAAACAAAAATAAACAAATGGGACCTAATGAAACTTCAAAGCTTTTGCACAGCAAAGGAAACCATAAACAAGACAAAAAGACAACCCTCAGAAAGGGAGAAAATATTTGCAAATGAATCAATGGACAAAGGATTAATCTCCAAAATATATAAACAGCCCATGCAGCTCAATATTAAAGAAACAAACAACCCAATCCAAAAATGGGCAGAAGACCTAAATAGACATTTCTCCAAAGACATACAGATGGCCAAGAAGCACATGAAAAGCTGCTCAACATCACTAATTATTAGAGAAATGCAAATCAAAACTACAGTGAGGTATCACCTCACACCAGTTAGAATGGACATCATCAGAAAATCTACAAACAAAAAATGCTGGAGAGGGTGTGGAGAAAAGGGAACCCTCTTCCACTGTTGGTGGGAATGTAAATTGATACAGTCACTATGGAGAACAGTATGGAGGTTCCTTACAAACTAAAAACCGAATTACCATATGATCCAGCAATCCCAATACTGGGCATATACCCAGAGAAAACCATAATTCAAAAAGACACAAGCACCCCAATGTTCATTGCAGCACTATTTACAATAGCCAGGTCATGGAAGCAACCTAGGTTCCCGTCAACAGATGAATGGATAAAGAAGATGTGGTACATATATACAATGGAATATTACTCAGCCATAAAAAGGAACGAAATTGAGTCATTTGTTGAGACATGGATGGATCTAGAGAGTGTCATACAGAGCGAAGTAAGTCAGAAATAGTAAAACAAATATCGTATATTAACGCATGTATGTGGAACCTAGAAAAATAGTACAGATGAACCAGTTTGCAGGGCAGAAGTTGAGACACAGATGTAGAGAACAAACGTATGGACACCAAGGGGGGGAAAGCCGTGGGGGGGTGTGCATGGTGGTGTGCTGAATTGGGCGATTGGGATTGACATGTATACACTGATGTGTATAAAATTGATGACTAATAAGAACCTGCTGTATGAAAAAATAAATAAAATAAAATTCAAAAAAATTTTTTTAAATGAGGGTGAAATAAAATTTTAGAGATACAAAAGCTGAAAGGACTCATCACCTGCAGGAAATGTTAAAGGACATTCTTCAGGCAGAAGAAAGATGATACTAGATGGAAATCTGCATCTACACAGAGGGCTGAGGATCATTGGAATTGTTAACTAAATGGATAAAAATACAATAATTTTTTCTTATTAATCAGTTTTAAAGGAAAATTGACTGTTTAAAGAAAAATAACAACAATTGATTATGAAGTTTTAAACATATATAAAAGTAAAATGTCTGGCAATAATAACATAAAAGGCTCTGAGGGGAGAAATGGAAGTATACTACAGTATTGTGAAATTTATGTGAGGATACCATTTGGAGGTAGACTGTGATAAGCTGAAGCTGTATACTGTAAACCCTGAAAAAACCATTTTAACAAACAAATAAACACAACTAATAAGCCAGCAAAGGAGATAGAATGGGCTAATAATAAATATGGACTGAAGTTTTAATCCAAAAGAAGGTACAAGAAGAGGGAAAGGAAATAAAGAACAGATGGGAAAAACTGAAAAAAAAAAAAAGATACACTCAATCCCAACCATATGTTAACAGTCACATTGACTGTAAATGGCTAAGACACCCTCAATTAAAAAGCAGAGATTGGGGGCTTCCCTGGTGGCGCAGTGGTTGAGAGTCCGCCTGCCGATGCCGGGGACACGGGTTCGTGCCCCGGTCCGGGAAGATCCCACATGCCGCGGAGCGGCTGGGCCCGTGAGCCATGGCCGCTGAGCCTGCGCGTCCGGAGCCTGTGCTCCGCAACGGGAGAGGCCACAGCAGTGAGAAAAAAAAAAAAAAAAAAAAAAAAAAAAAAAAAAAAAAAAAGCAGAGATTGGGGCATTCCTTGGTGGTCCAGTGGTTAGGACTCCACACTCTCACTGACAAGGGCCCAGGTTCAATACCTGGTCAGGAAACTAAAAAAAAGTTATTTTCCCAAAGATAACCATGTCTAAAACATGTTAGGTAGAATATGAAACAGCATTTGGGATTATAACTCCAAACCTGGAAGTTGATTTTAACTTTAAGGATAATCAATGAATGGATAGCTTTAATAAGTTCTAGGTTCTAGGTTTCAGGGATTAACAGAAAGGAGGTACTAGGGACGGAACACAAGTTGATCACATTTCAGAGGAAGATGCCCTTGGCTATCAGTTTAGTTTGTGCAAAACGCTGGAGAATTCGTGGTATCGCTTCCTGATTTCTTGAAAATATCTGTTATTCAGAAGACCCACAGGGCTCTCTTCCCTCCGGAATGTTGCAGGACACAGCCGGTACTGAGCCTGCCATTCTTCTGACAAGATCATTGCTGCTTTGTAACGAGGCAGGGTGCTTAAACAGGGAAGGGAATGGAGTGTCAGGGCAAGACTGCAGAAATGATGTGCGTAGAACAACGTGAGTTCTCAGCTAAAGATCACTTCTTGTTGTTCTTACTGAAGACTCACCAAGACTGAAACAAAGCTTGAGTAGTAACACAGTGGGAATCAAGAGTTCACCCTTAATGCATTCTGTTAAGAAAATATAAATTCAGAACTTGTTAACCATACTCATTTTAGGTAATTGACAAGAAGGAGTAGCTTAGCCAGTGAGGTTCATAATTGGAAAAACAATCAGTTGAAAATTCGGCCCCCTCTTTGTTTTTATACTGTGGTTTTCAAATTTGTATAAGACATTCATCATTAAACCTTTACATTTAATGAATACCATTATATAGATAAAATTAATTTCATACATCAAGGATGCAATAATGGAGAGCTACATTTCAAACACGACTTTGAATTTACCTAAGGTAAATCCATTATTTTATCCTCCAATTACTATGTAATTGACCTTTTAGCCATGGTATAATTGATATCCACATAAAAGACTTTCCATTAACCAATTTTGGAAATAAAGGTACTGTAATACTTCTATACAAGATGTGACTCTTCTTACTTAAAGGCTTTTTCAGCTGCAAAAACGCCTTTGCTTTCAAAGCACCTCTGTTTCATGAACTGTGACAAAGCCAAAGGTTTTTATGTGAACATTCTCTTGGTTAACTTTTGCCTGACACTGGCTTCAATGATTATCCTGCTGCAAAATTACATCAAATGTTTGCAT
>NW_006783288.1:2547861-2568858 GCF_000442215.2 Lipotes vexillifer
TGCTGAAAAATTACATCAAATGTTTGCATTTGAGAAGTCACTTTTCCCCCACAGATTCTAGGGGAGAGTGGGAGGAATTTGCAGCTGGGAATTGAAGGATAGTGTAGGACTCACTGAGAATACTCAGGATATTATCAGTAGAAATAGGAAATTGCTTTTGAACATTATTACAGACTTCCTGCAGATTCTTGAATCATCAGGAACACAAACTAACGGGGGGGCTGTCAGTTGTGATTATGATTCTGGTTATCACTGCCAGTTAGAAATAAGTACTTTCACATTTCTTTTTATACAACTGAGAACAGAGTTTATTTTTAAATTTCGGAAAAGGTGTCTTACAATCAACCCACACAGTCTAGTCTTGATGAATCTTAATCAAGTTCTTCTCTCAAGACAGTGTGGGCTTTCCAAGTCTTTTGGTGACTACTTCAAGAGTCACTGTCCTAAAGAAAGGCAGGAATGGGGACGAATAAAGGATCTGTATGCTGCAGTGGTGGCATCTAACTTTAAAATGAGGGCATTTCTTAAGAGTGACCATAACCAGAATGCAGAGGCTGGTGAGCTCTGAACCTACATTACAAAGCAAGGGGAGATATCTTCCTGCCCCAGCATGGCGTGGGTGTCATCAGGAGAAATATGCAAGGCTGTTTTCTAAGTTCTCACTGAAAAGATAGATACCTGGCTCTCCTGTTCTAAGCAAGAGCTCAAACTGAAAAGGAAAACAACTTCAGCTCTCATATTAAATTTGAGTTATGGTGCTACAGAGAAGCTGATATTTCCAGGAAGAGTTATAACAGCAGCAAAAAGGGCCATTTGCTTCCAACTTTGAAAGAGTGACGGCCCACCAGGGTCTCAGTACAGCCCACCTAGCTGCAGCTCTCAGCTTTTTGCACAAAATAGCAGCTTCTTGCCATTCTGTGTCACTTCACAAAAAAAGTACAGTCTCAAAGAGGTTTCTTGGTGTAACATTAGCAGTTAATCAGATAATTGCTGAACTGCTTGCCAATAGCCTGCAGCCATTCGCTGTTCTGAATAATAAGTGGATTATTAATTTCTTCATCCTGGCCCTGAGCCCCTGCCGCTGCTCCCTTTGCTGCCTCTTACACCCCCGCTGTGTCAGCAGCCCTGCTCACAAGCTTGTGCTTTCTATCCTTCACATAAACCAAGATGCAAATTGTTACTTGTAGACCCCACAGGTAAATCCTTCCAGCATTTAGAATGCAGAGATTGTGGGCTCTCTCTTTTTTTTCTTTAGAAAGTCTACTTTCAATTGTTCCCAGGTTATTCGAACCAGACCACAATGGAAGAGCGCAACTGATGCTGTTCATTTCTACAAAAATCATGTTTGTTTGGTACAAAACAGACAGCCTGATGCTTGTAGAGTCTTTTGCTGCAGGAAGTTGGATTTCTTATTCTACCCATGAGCACCTTAATTGAACACCTATTCATTACAGCATTGCCATAGATACTTCAGATAAGAATCCGCCTGCCAATGCAGGGGACATGGGTTCGAGCCCTGGTCTGGGAAGATCCCACATGCCACGGAGCAACTAAGCCCGTGCACCACACCACTGAGCCTGCACTCTAGAGCCCGTGAGGCACAACTACTGAGCCCATGTACCACAACTACTGAAACCCACACACCTAGAGCCCATGCTCTGCAACAAGAGAAGCCACCGCAATGAGAAGCCCATGCACCACAATGAAGAGTAGCCCCTGCTCTCCGCAACTAGAGAAAGCCTGTGCACAGCAACAAAGACCCAGCACAGACAAAAATAAACAAAATAAAATAAATTTTAAAAAAAACAAGAAACTCTGAGAAGGGAGAACTGAACATCTTGCTGTGACACTCAGCAAAAGCATCATACAGGAGAGGGTTGTATTCGCAGCCAGTAGACAAGTAGCCTGGGATGGAAAGATGAGAAAGATACTCTAGGTAGACGGGAGAACTGGTATAAACCAAAACCTTCCCAGGTTCACTCGTTCATTGGGTTCACTGTATGTACCAGGCACTGTGCTGATCTCTGGAGATACAAAGACAAGTAAGTCACAGTCACAGCCTCGTGCAGGAGACAGACAAATTAATTACTATAAGACCATGTGATATAGGGCAAAAAAATAGGTTCAAGGCAGGGAACATTTTTGACTGGAGCATGGGAGAGAAGAGACGATAAGCATGGAAAGATAGGTTAGTGCCAGAGTAAAGAGCCACAAATCCTAGGGTAATGAACTAATGACTCAGGAGCTAAATGTGGAACTGGGGATTAAAAAAAGGCAGGGTAGAGTCATGAAATATTTCACAGGGAGAATCGGTGGGAAGGGAGGGTGAAGGAAAAGAAACCAAAAGTACTCTAAGTTATCTTTGAACTTTCTTCAACATAGCTTTCACAAAATTAAGCTCTAAAGTAAGCTCTTTAAAAATACTAGAATTAGATTAAGGTTGTCCAAATTTAGCAAAAGGGGATCAGGAAGACATGGGCTAATTCTTATATGAAAAATGATACCAGGAATCAAGCAATTAACTCGCAGACATGTACAGCTAGAAACTAGCCTAGAAATCACTTAAACTACCTTCCGCATATTCCAGCTGAGGGTATAAACTCAAGAGAGGGTAAATGGCTTTTTCAGAGTCACACATTTAAGAACGCTGACACTAGATCCAGACAGGTTTTTTCTGAGTTCTGATTCAAGGTGTACTGAAGCCATGGTTCCATTGTGCAATGTCGGTCTACACAACAGTGGCAACCAAGACTTCTGCACCCAAAATGCTGCTCTGGCTTCCTTGGCTGTCATCCTAACAAGCTGGCATCCATCCATCTGGTCTCCTTGTCTCCGGCCTTAACCCACTTCACAAGGCTGCTGGAATGATCTTTCTGCACATTTATCTGATCATGCATTCCCTTTGGAAAGCCCTTCAGTAGGGCCTTAGTTTACACCGACTCAGGAACAAATGGCCTGGTCGACTCCTTAGCGCTCACGATCACATCCCCTCCCAGCACTTTCCTTCACTGCACCAACACCTCCCGCCTTCACGCTCCTGAGCCAGCCAGAGAGTGTAACGAACATCCCAGGATGTGACTTTACGCCGTTGCTGACACTGTTCCCTCTGCTTCGACTGTCTTTCACAAATAAGAAACAAATGGGTGCAGTCAAGTGTTAGAGGTGCCCTGAGAAAGAGCTGTACAGAATATGGCAGGATACAAAAGAGGGAGTCATTTCTTCCATTTGTCATGGTCAGGAAATTTCCATATAAAGTGTTTCCTTTGAGCAGAGTCTTAATGATGAGTAAGTGTTTGACAGACAGATAAAACGGGATTTAGGGTTTATAGCTGCTTTTGCACTACAAACGGCAGTGTAGTTGTGACAGAGACTCTAGCCTGCAAAACCACAAACATTTACCATCTGCCCCTTTACAGAAAATCTCTGCCAATTTCTTTCTAGGCTATGAGCCCTCTGAGGTCAGAGACAAATTCTTTTCTACAGTTTTGTTCTTAGAAGTTAGCATTTAATACATACTCAGCAAATGTTAGTTGAATAAATGAATAAGAAAAGGTAAATATGTTACATATTTTCTAGGAAAGAAGGCGAGGAGGTAAATGAAAAAATTTAGGGGAAGCCTCTTCAAAAGTGTTTCTATTAAAAATTTTTTATATCAGCTTGGTCAGTTTTTGATTAATATGAAACCATCTCAAATATCCCACAATAGTTCCTTCTGCCCCTGGCTCTGTATAGCTGAGGTTCTACTTCTCAGGGTTAACATTTCATTTTTATGGAAGGACTCAAGTGCAATGGTTCAATGAAAGTGAGGAAGAAAGTTCCCAAATATGGCAAACTTTTTGTATCCATTTTGACAGCCAGCAGTGAGTAAGAAGAGTCGAAATCTCTCTAGGATCAAAGACCCAGGGGAAGCCACCCACATCATGGGTAACACACTCTGCCTACATACCTGTTCATTTGTCAGAATGTCCCTAATGCAGTGGTCAGCACTGTATAGCCTGGAGCACGAATTTGTCAAAAGGAAATTGGTTCCTAAATGTAAAATTCAATACATCAAACTCTACCAGGCAGACCAGAGAGAGACAGAAAGTAGGTTTAATATTGCATTTGGCCATCAGAGCTCCTATCCATCCACCATTATTTACCCAAAGGCCTGCAGGGCAGCAGAAGTGACGAGCAAAACTTTATTCCCCTGATGAATTTTTCAGGGCCACTCTTAACACTGGAGCTTTCAAGATGAGAAATGATTATATTTGACTGGTCCTCAAAGAATCTCATCACAGAACAGGCCACATCTAGGGGCAAGACAGAGCTGGAAGGGACTTTCAACCTAGACTTCAGCCATTCAGTCACCAAAATGTATTGGAACAGAGGTCTGAGCTAGGCATTCCCAGGTATAAAAGAAAATACAGGGCATGGTTCCTTCTTCGGTAACCCACGGGGGAAATGCAGTAAGAGAAATAGCGGGAAATTATTCAGCCTAAGAATGAGTACAAATGGAAATTGAGTGGAAGGACCCTTGTTATCAGAGCTCGCAGGGGTGGGGGCAGAGTTATTAAGAAAATTCTCCATGAAGGAGCCAGAGTTTAAAGGGTCTGAAAATGGCATGAGTTGGCAGAGCAGGATGCTAGAAGGCAGCTACAAATTGATGAACCTGGTCTGAAATCCATGGCAGGGAGTAACGAGAGATGAAAGTGGTGAGAGGCGGGCAGGTAGTTAACTCCCTCAGGCCTTGAAGCATTTGCTGAGAAGCACAGGTTTCATAATAAGAACGTCTTATGGTTAGAGCAGTGTTGCTTTGCAAATTGTTTTCACATGCATTATTTCCTCCCAGTAACCTTGTTTCTCTAGATTGAAATCCTCCATTACCCCTTCATCCTCTCTGCTTCACCTTGTCTTCAACACATCACCCAGCTAACCTTTAAATATATGCTGAAATGAAACTTCTAGGGAAGCTTTCCTTGACTCCCAGACTAGATCTGATCTCCATTTTCCCCTCAAATTGTTCTCAGAATACCCTGTGAAATTCCTAATGAAGGCAACCCAGAGACCATATAGTTGCTCCATTCCCCAAAATTTCAAGGGCTCAGGTCCCCTGCAGTCTTTCACTCCACAATCCCGAGGAAGTTTTCCTCATTCTCACGATCCAAGATGCAGTTCTGACCAACACCCACACTCCAATCAGCAGAAACAGAGGAAGAGACAAAAACAAGGGACAAAGTATACCTATCAGGTGCTCCTAGGGAAGGTTGCTGGAAAGTGCCCCATGGTATTTTCACATTTATCCTACTGATCAGAACTTAGTTACGTGGCCTCCTTCACTGAAAAAAAAAAAAAGGTTAGTAAATGCCTTCTTTATTAAAAATAATATATGGATAAAATGGAATATTAACCAGCCATAAAAAAAAAGATTGAAATAATGCCATTTGTAGCAACATGGATAGACCTAGAGATTATCATACTAAGTGAAGTAAGCCAGACAAAGACAAAAATCATATGATATCACTTCTATGTGGAATCTAAAAAAAATGTTTTAATGATATAAATGAACTTATATACAAAACAGAAATAGATCCACAGACATAGAAAGAAAACTTACGGTTACCAAAGGGGAAAGAAGGGAGAGAGGGATAAATTGGGGGTTCTGGATTAACATATACACACTACTATATATAAAACAGATAACCAACAAGGACCTTCTGTATAGCACAGGGAACTATACTCAATATTTTGTAATAACCTATAAGGGAAAAGAATCTAGAAAAATAGATGTATACATATGTACCACTAAATCACTTTACTGTACACCTGAAACTAACACAATATTATAAATTAACTATACTTCAATAAAAAAAGAGTAGTATATGGACAGCTACAAAATTCTATTACTGTGGAATATAAGGAAAACAAACATTAGGGGATAACTAGCAGTCTCTTACACAAGTCCAACACTTGACAGTGAAATTCACTGTTTGTAAGTCTATATTCCTAGATTATTTGATTGGTCTGTTAGCTTCATTGGATAATGCACACTGTCAGAGCAAGAGCTGAATCTAGTTTGCTCACCAAGTTATCCTCAACACCTGGCGCAATGCCTGGTGCTACATACAAGGTAGCGGCCAAAAAAAAAGTTTGTTGAATGAATGTTGATGACGGTAGGTTTCAATATGTCAATTTCACAGACAAACAATACTGAAAACCTGTTCTTCAGGTTGTGTGAGAAGCACTGGATATAAAAAGATGAATAAAATAAGGTCATTTTGTGGTGCGGAAAGAAAAGCTTTCGCTTTTAACTTAGTGTTCGCTTTCAGACACCACACTACCTCTCCAAATCATACGTGATTGATCAGGCTTAAAGTATGACCCTCCCAACAATTTCTGTATCTGAATAAGAGAAATTACCCTATGACAAAGGAATGCTATTCTGAGGTTGGGAAATAGTGGTGAGTGCAGATTAGGGAGATGAGACCAACCCCTAGAATCCTTCAAGTCTCACAAATAAAATCACAGGTTTAAGTGATCCCATAAAAGACATCAGATCCGACTTCTCCCAAAGTTGAGCGAGCAGGAGAATCACCTGGGGAAGTTTTTAAATCGCCCCTCCACCCTCTGGGCCCTAAGGCCTAGTGAATCATTATCTTCAAACATGATGCTGAGTAAGATTTTTCCAAAGATGCCCAAGTTACTGTTGTTCATAGTTAAACTTCAAAATGCAAAAATAATTCACCACATCTCTCCCACTCCAATTCCATACTTAAATTCACAATTAAACCAGTTCTAACATTTCATGGCTTGCTTCATGGCAAGCATCCAGAATGGAGAGGCAACCCACTTCTTCCTCCTTCTGCAGAATCCTAAGGGAAATTCAGCATATCAACAGGGCATTGTGGCTAAACTGGATGGATACAGGCCTTGGTGCTTACACACCCGAGTTCAGCCTAGTTTTTCAGTTAATGGACATGAATCCTTGGAAAAACTTTCTAAATTTTTCAATCTTCAGTTTTCCCATTTCCTCCTCTGTAAAATGAGAATCATCAAAGTACAAACTCAATAGGTTTTTTGTTTTGGTTCTTTTTTTTTGGTAATAAAATGAAATATGTAAGCACTTAGAACAAATTGTAGATATTATTTCCTCCAGCTTTCTTAGGGCAACTATACCTACTGTCAATTGTTTTTATAAGAGTTAACAGAAATATTCTAAAAGATCTGTAAAACTCTCATAAGGAACCTATATAAACAATTTGAAAAATACAAGGAATTTTTATTATCATGCAAATGAGGAAATACACGTTTGACTTGTTTGGACCCACTTATTTTACCTTTATATTAATGTCAAATATCTGATGTCTATGCATATTTGTGGACTTTTCACTAAATTATAAAAACTTTTTTCTTCACTAATTTGCCTATGGAAAAGTGGTGACTTTTAAAAGTTAGACAATGCAATTATTTCCTGTCAAGATGTTATAAGACCACATTGGCAAACTCTACGAATTAGGAGTCCTTCTATGTTTGTGTGAGTCTAAATTCAACCAGATCCAGGACCGACTGTTTCCAGATCCAGGACTGACTATCCCTTCTTAATTTTCTCAGTTTCCTGCTATCAACCAAAGATGGGCCAGTACTACTGACCACTTATTAAAAAAAAAAAATCCTCAAGTACCTTAGAACATGATTGCAAGAGGACAGATTATACCCTGCAAGCTGAGGGAGTATCTATTATTCTTGGGGAATACAGACAAAGAAAAATTTGAGACGTTATTGGGCACCAAATGAAATAAAAGAACAGAACTTCAAGATTGCACCTATCAGAAGGGAGAAAACAGCAGAGGGTATCTTTCACAACTCCTGAAAGGACTGAGGGAGGATAGTACAGGAAGATTAAATAGGATCTTGCACAGTGATACCCCTAGAGATCTTAGGCTTTTTATTTTTCCAGACCTACAAATTGTCAGAATTTTGAGTAAATCATAAAAGCAATTGTCATGGAGAACATTCGCAGCTGCTCCAACAATTATTTTAAGATGAGGGAAGCTGGCAGGCAGAGGGAGTCAGGGAAATGAATCAGGACGGAGGATATAAAACACGTGAAAGAGGAAGGGCTGCGACCTTTGAGGCAGTTCGGTCTCTGTGTTTACATTTATATAGAAAACTATTTATGGGATTGTCGTAATGTGTGTTTTAACCATTTTAATGCATGACTGTGCTGCTACTGAGAACACTGGGAAGAAAATGATAGTCCAGTTTCCAAGGCAGACTCCAGGTTTAACTCCCTCAGAATTTTTCCAATGGCTCATAGGTGAAATTTTTATACAGGGGATGTCTAAATAACTAACAATCTCTAAGCCTTAAAAGAAAAAATCAGAATTTAAAAATAATGACAGTGAAAGCAATTGAAAGGGATGCACAGAGACTCTTTACTCAGTTCTTCATATCACCGTTCCGAGACTATCATCATAGACCGAGGAAAGTTAAATAAATCTCCCCACTGTTGTGATGGACATCATTTGTGTTATAAACATTTGGCAAAGCAGAAGTTAGTCATTTCATCATGACATTAATTCACCTATCCAGATGGGATTACACACTGTGGGATGCCGTTAGCAGCTAGCCTATCTCTAAATATTACAAGCAAGATGTTTCCCTGTCTCTTGATGTTTACTAACCTTTCATGGCTTCCATTTCTAATGTAAATTCCTATTAAAATTGGTAGCTGAGTTTGGGCTTATTTTAGGTCAGGAATGGAGTTGACTTTAAAAATGAAAACGTTCTTCAAGGACATTTATAATATAGTTGGCTTTACAACAAGGGAAATAATATGATTAATGGCTAACACTACAACCTGATCAGCATTTTAATGTGTGAATCAGAGCAAGGCCAAAACAGTACATAGTTCAACAGCAGTATACCTTAACTACTTGTATATTCATCTAACATGTATCTCCTGAGAGCCCACCTTAGATCAGTCACTGGCAGAGATACTGAATGAGAAAGCCCTGATCACCTTCATCATGTCACTTAGTGTCTTAGGGGAAACAGAGATTAAACAATTACAAGAGGAGCCTGTGTTTGTTTTAACACAAGAGCAACTTTGAGTGAGATATAGCTGGCATTCAATAAACTGCACATAATTAAGGTATATCAGTTGATAAGTTTTGACATACGTATACATTAATGAAAACATCACCACACCTGAAAGAGCGAATATGTCCATAACCCCTTAAGGTTTTCTCGTGTGATACCCCTTTGTAAATCTTTCCCTCCCAACCCTCCCCACACGCCTCCTTCCCTGGCAACCACTGATCTGGTCTCTGTCACATAGGTAAGTTTGCATTGTCTAGAGTTTTATATAAATGAGGTCACACAGTATATATTCTTATTTATGTAGCTTCTTTCACTCAGCATAATTATTTTAAGAATCATCCATGTTGTTGTGTGTGCATACTGTTTGTTCCTTTTATCGATGAGTAGTACTCCATTTTATGAATATATCACAATTTGTTCTTCCATTCATCTATGATAGATATTTGGGTTGTTTCCAGTTGTGGCTATTAAAAATAAAGCTTCAATGAAAAAGCCTGGATTTTCATCATACCTGGGCCGTAAGTGGATGTGAGATGGTTATACTATGGAATAAGCCTTGCACTCCAGATAAGAGGTTTGAGGGTTTTGTTCTTTAACATTTTCCTTGTTGTTGGCAGTTACAGGAATAAGCTGATCTAAAGACAGAAAGAGGGTTTAATAGATACTTTAGGAAGCCCTCCCAGAAGTCCACATTCAGAGAAAGTATGTACATGCTACACAGGCCTTGTTATCAAGCTTCTGTTACTTGGGGAGAATGAATGTTTGTCCATGTCTATTTACTTCTTTCTTGAGTACAAGGCACCCATTAGCTTTGTCTAGGATGATGTTACCAGAAACCAGGGACTGTGGCTCATACATGGCTACATCCTCAGCCTCCATTACAGTATCTGTCATATATAGGTTCACTCTGTAAATATTAGTGGAAGAAAGGAAAAGAGGGTGGGAAGGAAGAAGGAATCAAGGGAAGGAGGGAAAGGGTAAATAAATAATGGACAAATTGATAAAAGCTGATATATACGAAATGAACATATTCATCTAAAGATTAATTGTGGTTGGAAGCATTGATAAAGTGAGACAGATGCTGCAAATACTTGCATAACACTGAAAAATTTTGAGGATGATTTCTATGCTTTGGAAATAGGAGAAAAACACCATGGGTAAAATGGCCTCTTTGGTGGAATAACACTTTGTTCACACTTCTGTTAGTACTCTTCTCTCTTCACTTCGTAGTAAATAAAATACCTTAATAGAATCTCACTATGCAGTGAGCTTGGAAATGTCAAGTTCTGATGTATCCTCAGTTAGTAGAACCGTGCCTGCTGATATTCAACAGCAGTCCACGTTAAGCTAATTATTACAGATAACCAAGGATTCAATCTTCAATACTCCAGAGGAAGCCACTTAAAAGTCGCTGATCTTCCTCTCGTTCCTCAAAACAAGCAATACCCTGTGACAGAACTTCTCCCTGTACTTCTCGCATTCCCTATATTTGTTCATAATGTTCTGTCTATCTGGAATGCCCTTCCAAACCTCCACACACATCTGCATCAGAAATCACACCCAACTTTCAAAACCCACTGGAAAGCTACTTCCTAAAGGAATCTCTGATCGGACTGATTGACAAAAGATCTCTTTCTCTACGCACCCACACTACTTGATTTTCTTTCTCCTTCTCTGGTGCTTATGTACTATTATTAGTTATGACTTGTTTTATCTCTTTTATTAGACTGTAATATTCTTAACAGAAGGGATCTGTTTTACTCATCTCTACTTTCGGTAGTGGCTTTCAAAATGACTTGTAAATAGTAGAGGCTCAATAACTACTTGCTGGATGAATAAACAGGTCAGTGAATAAAAGAATGGAAACTTTCTAATATTTACAAGACATGAACGGTTAGAAGGAATACACTTCCCATATATCTCACTCATTGTTCCTACTGCAATGTGAGAAAGTCCCATGTTTGCTAAGGGTAAATCCCATTAAAATAAAAATGTCATATTAATACAAGTCTGTAAGTCACTAACTCTTTGATTGTAATTAATTTATTCATGTAGTTAACCAGTTCCTTAGGAGGATCCTGAAAGAATAAACATGGGAAGGGATTCATAGTACATCTATAAAGACAAACAACGGGAATCTCCGGCAAAAAATATACATATATGTTTTAAGTCCTGGAATTAGAATTTTATGGGACAGCCAGAAAAAGAGTATGAAAGGAAAAAGGTAAAAAGAATAATGCTAAAAGTAGCACAGCCAAGGTTATAATTATGTCTAGCTTTAGGCTGACATAAGCAAACATCTGGACTCAATTTTATAATCTTGCATATTTGGTGCAGAGGGGTAAATATGTCCCTATCTTCTTATTTTGAAACAGGGATAAAAATTTCTGCTTTTGAATATGATGAAGTAATTTGCCACAGACAAATGCTCCAATGAGGACAACCAGAAAAGGCAGGTAAAGAACAAGAACTATGGTATTAAACCACGAAACGTGAAAACGAGAAACTAAGGCCAAAATTTCTGAGATCGGAGAGGTAAATCCTAAGGATTTAAACCTTCAGAGGTGAGCTGAATATGTGAATTTGCTTTTTTCTTGGGGCCATTTACCGATTCTAGGCATAATCTAGGGGTTTGGAATTCAGATTTTGCCCTGGCCACGGCCACTGCAGAAGGACCAAGAAACCAGTAGAGATTTGGTGACTGCACAGGTCTAGAGTGGCAAAATTGGAGACTTCAGGTGTCTCAAACACACTTCCAGTCTCCCCCTTAAGACATTTGTCAAATTATGAAACTACACGTAACTTGAGACTAAAGAACTAAGCTGAAAATCCCTGAGAAGGAAAACAGAAATTTCAGTTTCAACATAGCTCAGTATCTGATTAGATTAAGGTGATGACTGGCTCCCTCCCTACTCCCCTGACTAGCAAAAGAAAAGACAAGTCATCCCTGGTGAGAAAGAGTATCATGTGGAGTCTCTGCAGATTTTATCTGCTGATTTTGAAGTACCCAATATGCAATAAAAAATTACCGGGCATGTGAAGAGACAGGAACATACCATCAACAACAAAAATGAAATAAAAACAAACAGCAGAAGCCAACCCACAGATAATCCTGGTAGAGAAGGTAACAGGAAAGGACTTCAGAATGGTTATGATTAATTTGTTCAAAAAATAGTCGAAAAGATAAGTAGAATAAATTAAAGGACAAAGAATTTCAATGGACTTCCCTGGTGATGCAGTGGTTATGAATCCGCCTGCCAATGCAGGGGACACGGGTTCAAGTCCTGGTCAGGGAATATCCCACATGCCGCGGAATAAGCCTGTGCGCCACAACTACTGAGCCTGCACTCTAGAACCTGTGAGCCACAACTACTGAGCCCGCGAGCCACAACTACTGAAGCCCATATGCCTAGAGCCCATGCTCTGCAACAAGAGAAGCCACTGTTTGCCGCAACTAGAGAAAGCCCGCGTGCAGCAACAAAGACCCAATGCAGCCATAAATAAATAAATAAATTTATTTTAAAAAAAAAAAGAATTTCAAAAGAGAAATAATTTTTTTAAATACTCAAATGAACATTCCAGAACTGAAAAATACAATAACTGGAATTCAAGGAATGTGTCTAATAGCATACTGAGAGAAACAGAAGACAAGAAGTATGAACTGAAAGGTTAATAGAAAATGTGTAAGTGAAGCTTAGACAGAAAAGAAAGAAAAATTCAAAAAATATAAACAATATCACTGGAATCCTAGAAGGAGAGGAGAGAGAGAAAATAGGAATAAAGTGATATATGAACAAATCATGGCCCAGATTTTTCCAAAATGATAAAAAGACTCCAACCCACAGATTCAAGAAATTCAGTAGAGCTTAAGCAGAATTTTTAAAAATGCCATCTAGGCACATCACACTCAAACTACTAAAAACCAAAACAAACAGAAAATCTTTAAGACAGCCAGACCTTTGTTACCTTGAAAGGAACAACAATAAGTCTGGCAACTTACTTCTCAAAGGAAATGGTATAATCCAAAAGACAGCAAAATCAACATCTCTACAATGCAAAAAAGGAAATTACTGCCAATATAGAATTTTATGCCTAGCAAAATAACTTTTCGAAATTTATATTGAAACAAATACATTATCAAAGAAAAAAGAAACAGAGAATTCATCACTGACAGATCTGACATACAAGAAGTACCAAAAGGAGTTTTTCAGCTAGAAGAAAAATGATCACAAATGGAAACATGGAAATGAAAGGAATTAAGAGAATGAAAAATTTAAATATGTATATAAATATAAATTAATATTCAACATATAATAGTACCAATGTTTACATTTAAAAGGTAGGTTGAATTAAAATACATTTAAAAAGTAGAAGGATAAATGGAGCTAGAGGGTGGTAAGTTTCCAGTACTCTCAGGGCATTGGGAAGAAATAATATGCATTGAACCATAACAAGTCATAAATACTTTGAGTAATCTCTAGGGTAACCACTTTAAAATGATACTGGTAATTACATTAAACAAAAAAGATCATATACTTAAAATAAAACTAAGATTGTCATATTGGATTTAAAAAACCGTCTTCATAATAGAGACACACTTAAATATTAGTACAAAGAAAGGCTGAGAGTGAAAGTATAGAAAAAAAATGGGCCATGGAAATATTAACCAAAATAAAGTTAATATAACAACACCAATGTTAGACAAAGTATATGTGAAGGCAAGAAACATTACTGGAGATTTTTAAAGTATTTTTTAAAAAGGATAAGTGGGTCAATCACAAGAAAAATAGCATAGTCCTAAATACGCATGCACTCAATAACAGAGTTGTAAATATATTTTTTAAATTGTCAAAGTATAAAGAATAAACAAATAAATAAATCCACATCATGGTAGCAGACCTTAAAACATTTCTCTCAACAGGTGTTGAGAAGTAAACAAAACACGCAAAAGACAAGTGAACAGATAAATTGGGTACAACTATTCCATGGAGTAATACTCAGCAATAAAAAGAATGATCGATATACAAAACAATCTGAATGAACAGCAGAATTATTATTATACTGACTGAAAGAAGGTAGATGAAAATTAGCATATACTGTATGATTCCATTTCTATAAAATTCTAGAAAATTCAAATAATCTGTAGTGAAAGAATGTAGATCAGTGGTTGCCTGGGAACAAGAGGAGGGAAGGGAGAAGCAGGAAAAAGAGCTATGGTGATGGTTTCGTGAACGTAAAAATATATCAAAACTTATTGTACACTTTAAATATGTACACTTTACACTGTCATACGTCAATTATACCTCAATAAAGCTGTTTAAAAAGTCACACGATTAACACATGGACCCAAATGGTACGTATAAGCAGAGAGAAGACTTTGCACACAACAGTAGAATTCACATCCCACTCAAGTTCCATGGAATATTTTCCAAAATTAACCACATAGCAGCCTTAAAGAAAGCCTCAACAATGTTCAAATGCTTGAAATTACTGAGAATATATTCTCTGATCACAGTGAAATTAGCTAGACTAACAAAAAGATGACTGGAAAACCCTAGTTCCCTGAAACTTAGCCAATACTTCTCTATATAATGGGTGAAAGAATAAATAACAATGGAAATTAGAAAGTAGTTTGAGTTGAATAGCAATGAAGATTGGACAGATCAATATTTGGGGGAATGCAGCTAAAGAGTGCTTAGAGGAAAATGTATGGCTTTAAAATCTGTATAGTAGAAAAGAAGAGAGCCTGAAACATAACCTAAGAAAATATCACACCTAAAGAAAGTACAAAAAAGAAGATTAAGGGAAAAAATAAATGAACAGGAAATATCAGTACAATAATCAACAACATTAAGAGATAATATTTTAAAGATTTTTTAAGAATTGATAAACCTTTAACAAGATTGATTGAAAAGAGAAAAAAATCAAACTTCTTTTCTGATTGCAAATAAGGGAAAACAAACAAAATCCGAAAAAATAAAATTCCATGAAAATCAAACTTTAGTATTCACAAATACATGTGAGTTTCATATTTTTAATTAAATTTATCTCTAATGCAGTGAACTTTACGTTTACATTATAGTTTTCTTAAAATGTATGGCAGCAATTCTCTTTTCAGATGCCTCTTTACATCTTCGGATTTCTTCTCAATTGAGCCATTTAAAAATATGTATGAATGCCTAAAATTAAATAATTTCTAAATATGACCATATGATGCATGTAATATATAGATAAGAACTCTTTATTATGAAATTTATAGTTATTTAAATTATGTTAATTTAATATTATTATCCAATAATCTTTCTTTTAAAACTTTGACAACATTATCATAGAAGAACAATAACAACAAAGGCAAGGACTTGTGATTAAGGTTACATAGAAGCCTTGCTGAAGATAATAAATACATTGCCCTGAATTTTTGGAAAAAATTAAAAATAAAAAGTTACTTAGGGATCAGCTGATTTTTATGGCTTTAATTTTCATACTACCATAGACTAGACGGTAGTCTCTTGAAGTCATATCTACATATACCTCACATCAAAAAGTTCTTAAAACCTACATTGTCTTTGGACTTGTCCCTAGTTAAGATTTTCATTCTAATAGAGTGTCCAATTAGACATGCAAACTCTGATAGATATGGGAGCAGAGAAACAGGCTAGGCTACACATGAGAGGCCAGAACAGCTCCAATAAATGACCATTCAGTGAAAAGTGAAAGCTTTCTGTTTATTGCAACAATTTTAAGTAAATCCTTAGTCTCTCAGGTCAGTGGTTTGAAGACGATAGAAAGAAAATTTAAGTCAAATTCTCACTGAGAAAATATTTTACATACAGGGCTTATATGATATTAAAGAGCGCTCAGTGCACTTAAACTCATTTTATATAAGCACGGATGCAAGGAGGGAAGCAATTCCAGAGGAAAACACAATAACAACCATAAGCGTAGCATTAAATTCTACCACTGGTTTATATGGTAGAAATTCATACCAGCTGCTGTTACCTGACTGATTTTTCATATTCACTATCCAGTGATGACGTTCACATCATTGTGTATGTGTGTGTGTATATATATATATATATTTGTAATTATTTTGATGAAAATTTTTGCATGACTTTCATGATCCTCTCTTTTTCTCTCCAAAATTATACAAATCAATGTTAATTTTAATGGCACAAAGTTCACTATTTTAGATGGTGCTTTTATCAGTGATAATGTGATCTTCTGAGGGATGTGTGGTGGAAAAGGGCAGAAAACCCTCATGAAAACAGCTCTTTAGAATTTTAATTAGTAAATGCATTTCTATTTTTATAATATCATCCTCACATATTTTAGTTAAAACCCATTACTACTTAAAAATAGTTCACAGCTCTGTTTTTCTTTCTTTCATTGAACTCCTTATGAAAATAACAACCTCTATATTTATAGAATTTTTCAGTTAGGAAATTCAAACTATAACAACTATTATATCATGATTATGGCAGAGCAATAAAAATTTGATTATTTAACTTGTGGACTCACAGAATCACAAGATAATCTTATCAATCACTCAATTTAGGATTTAAAACCTTCCACAGAATCCTTTTCAAGTGCTGAAATGGTTTTGATAAAAGAACCCTAAATAGTGGAATTGGCACTAGAAAGGTAGTACATCATAATATACTAATAATGCATTTTCCTATTATAATCTTTTTTATAGTTTTTACACATATGCCTTTCTTATTGGCTACCCTTGATACAAAATGAATCTATTTCATCTTTCTCATTATAGCCCTTAAAATATTTAAGCATAGTTATCATTGGCCCCTGGTTGTATCCCCATTATCAGGTTTTCCCCATAATTACTCATCTGACATAGCTTGGGTTTTCTCTCCGTTCTGCTCAACCATCTCCATTGGTCTCCACCCTAGCAGGACTCATGGGCCTTCCTCTGGGTTCCCGGGCAGCAGGAGAGTGCTCATGTTCCTGGAGTTGTAATCACATCCTTGACTGACATTGAACTGAGTTTGGGGAAATCCCCTAACATTTTAAATTTATTGCCGTGAAGTCCAATCTCCTCTCTGTAATTACATCACTATGTTTTTTTTGTTTTTTTTGTTTTTGTTTTTGTTTTTGCGGTACTAGGGCCGCTCAATGCCATGGCCTCTCCCGTTGCGGAGCACAGGCTCCGGACGCACGGGCTCAGCAGCCATGGCTCACGGGCCTAGCCACTCCGCGGCATGTGGGATCTTCCCGGACCGGGGCACGAACCCATGTCCCCTGCATCGCCAGGCGGACTCTCAACCACTGCGCCACCAGGGAAGCCCCATCACTATGTTTTTAAATATAAGTACAGGATTCTAGATTTACCCCAGTTATTTATTTGATACGGATATACTTATTATTCAAGAACACCCAACTCATGAGAGGAAACATTTGAAAACTGCCACATTCGTTCTCCATTACATATGATGATCACACCATCCTCTTTTTCATAGACAAAATAAAGTGGAACAAGAGTAGAAAACATCTAACTACTGAATATAGATCTTCCACTACAGGAGAAAATGGAGGGAGGGAATGTGTTATTCATATTCTTTCTCTTCTTCCTTAATTTGCCGAACAAATAACAATTCTCTGCTTCGTTTTACCTGTATAGACACAGGTTGAACAAGAATTCTAATTTAAGGGAATGAAACTGTCAATAGAATTGTTTCTTGATCAACCGCCATTCATTCGGTCGTTGTAGAGCAATGGACCAGGCACTGTTTTACAACTTGCTTTGCTTTAGCTGAGAGCACACAACCCAAGTTTTCCATCATTTATATTGAATGCAGTAATTGCTTTTGCTTTTTATTCTTTTCTGTCATCACATCTTATTTTTCAACTTTACTAATAAAATACGAAGAAAGCCATAGAATGCTACAAATGTGATCTTTTAGTTATACCATTTTATTAATAGCACTTGACTTTGGCTGTTAAACTATTAACATATAATTAAAAAGCTGCAATATTGCATTAGCAGAGTAAATGCATTCCAGTGAATAATAATAAACTGTTCACAATTTACTAAGAGCTCAATTTAGCCCAAATCATATTGTTAACAATATGCCTGGTTTACTCACATGAAATTTAAAAAATCATTCTCGAGAATTAACATAAAACACCTTATGCTGTTTATGTACACTATAACTCATAGATGGAATAGGCAATAGAAATTGCCAAAATTAACATTTAAGCCAGTCTCTTCAGAACAGCTATCAGCGTATCAGCCTTATAAAACGTATGCTTATCTCTCTTCTTTTACCTGTATGTCTCCATTTGTACTTGGGTTGTATTTACAGTGATGAAGTAAAATCTGTCCTGTTGACCCTAAGTATATATGGTGTTTCACAGGCTCAATGTTGCATCCATAAAATTAACAGAGTTTTATTGTATTATTATCAATAATTGTCTTCAAGTAGGAAAGAGCTCTAACAAACCTTCTGCTCTTTATAGAAATCTCTCTACAGCATTCCCAGGTAATAATCATAAGAAATAACTAACATTATCTGTGTTGTTACTATATATCACTTTACATCTATGAACATCCATAAGGATTTATGAGGTAGGTACTGAGAGTCAGAGAGTAACTTCCCCACAATCTCCCAGCTAGTGTCAGACAGAGCCAGGAAGAGCATTCAGACTCTCTAGTGGCAGATTTCCTGTGCTTATCCATTATACTTGACAGCCTTTCAGTCTCTGAGGTTAGGCACAGCCTTTCAGTAACTGCTTAAGCAATTCTGAAGAAGGGGCCCTCATTTTCCCTCTAGGCCACACATAGTATTTTGGACATCTCCAGTTTAAGAAGTCCTCCCTTGTAATGAATCTGTATAACTGATGCTTATACCTCTTTGTCCTGGCTCAGTTCCTCGGAGGAGCACAGAATACCTAAGCGAAATGCCTCTTTCCATGACAGACATTGAAGTATATGAAAAAGGCAATCATATTTCCTTTAAACCTCTTTTTTTTCTAAACGAAATACTTCCTAGTTCCTTCAACTATTTTTCATATGACATAATCTGTAGAAAATATTCCGATTGCTCTCCCCTCCCTACAACTGTTTGTCAACAACCTTTTAAGTGGAGGCATCAGTTACGAGCTGACCTTGAGAGATTTTCCTGTGACTCTACTCTTCCTCGTCCTGAACGGTAGACCAAAGGACTTAGCACGTCTGATTGAACGTTGATTCTTCTGACTTTTTGAAAGCAAACCAGCAGGTCCGTGACATGCATACTATAATGAGGATATGATCCGTATTTTATAGGCTGTTTCAATTAAATGAGATAATGAAGATACAATGTGTGGCTCAAATTGTAGCACATGCACTTTAGTAGTAAGCTACTTCCCTAATGAGTCAGCCTAGCTAACTGCTTGGTCTTCCAACATCAGTGACTGTCATTTTAGATCTGGGAACCCAGGAAGTTCAGGCCAACTCCTTCATGGATGGCAATAGTCAACTGCAGTATGGAACATACCAGGCCCCAGGGCATTTTACTGTCTCATCTTGACCTTGAAATCAAGAAAGTTCTCTAGATTATGGAATCACTGTTCTCAAGCTCATGCTTCAATAATTTATTGCTTTATCTTTATATAAATGAGAGACTATGTATTTAGCTTTAGCAAATTGTATCTTTCAGTATAGCTTAGCTGTAACCTCTGAATCCTTGCTTGGTTATCCAGGAATTAGCTCTCCCTCTCGGAGCAGTGTTATCCTCAGGTTTCATAAGCATGCAACCTTTATCATTTTCAGGGCTTGATAGAAAGGGAAGAACCGGGACCAATCTCACGGTACTGGCTATGCCCCTAAAGCAGCAGCTGGGCCCAGGGAAGTCAGTCCAGCGAGGAACAGCATCGTAAGGGAAATGAGAAGAAGCAACAGTGCCAGTAAAGGATTTCGAGATCTATAGGAGATCCAACACCCTATTAGGCCACTATAGAGTCTATCACCCTAGCCTATTCTCTGTCTTTGGCATCTGTAAAGAAATCAGATTTCAAAAATCAGTAACCCCAGAATATACAAGTCCCATCAAGATGACCTTACTGAAAGGTTAATTATGCTCCCAAATAATGGATCTAATAATGGCCCCAGTTATTAAATGTTTATTATGGTCCAGTCCCTTTTATGTGAGCGACTTCTTTTAATCCTCCCAAAAATCCTCTAAGGCAGATATTATTACTACGGCTATTTTACAGAAGAGGAAACTAAGCTACTTGCCCAGGACCCCATAGATGGAAACAGCATTCTCAGGACCCATAACCAACAATCTGTCTCCAGCGTCTATACTCTAGGACATCCACCAGACTGTTGGTCCATGTTTTAATACAGGAGACAATTTCTAGCCTCCATACTTTTCTAACAACAATTACAACCATAGTTTTATTCTGATTTATTTTTGCCATCTAACATTTCTAGAACATTTTCTTCAACTCTGTGACCTGGGAAGCCCATTACCATCTTGAGTCTCTGAATATTTCTTCTTTGTCAAGTTTGATACCTTACATTTTTCTTTATTGAATCCAACCTTGTTCATTCATCAATGGGCTAAGTATGTATCACGTTCTCAGCATTGTGCTAAGAGCTTGGGTGGAATTTCTAAATGGGAAAGCTGTTTTGATTTGTTAACAAAGATCCTAATTATACATTCAATGGGGAGGATAACATATCTAAACAAAGTTGTCTTCAACGAATCATGAAATTATACATCTGGTCTCTACGTAAGAGAGAGAGCCTAACTCAAAAATATATACACATATTCGTATGTTTAAAGTCACTCGTTCTGCGTATAGAAATAAAATGGAACAAGAAAACCTCAGGTTTCCTGTGAGGAAACCATCCTGTAATTGTCTTTGAAACTCTCTCTTATAATTTAAAGAGCACTGCAAAGTTTCACAAAGGGA
>NW_006783288.1:2568914-2589333 GCF_000442215.2 Lipotes vexillifer
GGAAAGAGCAAATCTAAATAAGTGAATTCTGCAATACTTTTGTAGATTTGGTGGCACAGCTCCATCCGAATCCCCTCAACCATCAAACAAATAAATAAAAACAAGATTATATAGGAAACTTTGCCTAGCAAACACTTTCAGAAAGAATTGTCTCACCCAGACCACCCACCCTTGCCACTAGTTGTGGCTGGTTCCACTATACTTCAGGGACTTTACTATTGAATCAAATATTCCCTAATCACCGAAACTTCTATCCTTCAGCCTCAAATGCATGAGGTTATTGGCAGCCAGAGAATCATCCAGAGCCTCACATTGCTGCCTAATGCTCCCCAGGCTCTTGTGATGCAGCTGCAAGAGAGAGAGCCGAACGCCAAACCCAGAGCACAGATTGCCTTGCCTGCACTCTGCCAGTATGAGAGCAGCCCTGGCTCCCCATGGGTGCTCCTGGAGAAATTCCCCAGAAATGGAAACAACAACAACAACAACAACTGCTATCCCTGCCCATTTTTCCCAGGGATGCATTAATTTCAAGGTTTACAGAGATGTATGCATAGAGAGAAGGGGAAGTCAAAAGTCAAGAAAGGGAGTTGTGGCATCGGCCAACTTTTAGCATCTTCCTAATGGTTGTAGCAGAGCAATGAACCGTAACCTCTCCATGACCAACTGTGTAAAGCACAGTCTGAACTTACCCTCTTTCTAGGCTGAAGGGGTGGTGTCCCTGCTCAGTGTTGAGATGGTTCCCCCAGAGTTTGGGTTTGTTTGGGGTCCTCTGTTCCGTCCTCTACCCGTGAGTTAGCTGGAGGTCCAGCTCAGATTCTGAAGACATTGAAGTGTCCTTCTTGAAGTGTAAACATAATTTCTTGTCAACCCACCACCAGTTTTCCACTGCATAGGACTGAGTTGTGGCTGGGTTCTACATCTGCCCCGAAAAAAAAAAAAAAAAAAAAAAAAAAAAGAGGTGAGCAACTACTGCCCCACTTCATCAGTGAACTTCTTGTTCATCATATTTTAGCCAAGATGACTTTCTACATGGAAGAGCAATCAAATAATCACAAATGTTTATATGAGTATTTACTAAGCGCCAGACTTATAACTAAATACTTTCCATTCATTGCCTTGGTCAGTCCTATAACCACCCAGTGAGGTAAGTGCTACCATGAGTCTCACATTTCCGATAAAGAAACTGAGACTCAGAGATGACAAGGATTTCTTTAAGGTCACACAGTACTTAAGTGAACAGACCAGAATGTGAGCTAGACCTCAGTAATGGCAGAGCGATATAACTTGAAATAAAAATGCCCTCAGGGCTTCCCTGGTGGCACAGTGGTTGAGAGTCCGCCTGCCGATGCAGGTGATACGGGTTCGTGCCCCGGTTTGGGAAGATCCCACATGCCGCGGAGCGGCTGGGCCCGTGAGCCATGGCCGCTGAGCCTGCGCTTCCGGAGCCTGTGCTCCGCAACCAACGGGAGAGGCCCCAACAGTGAGAGGCCCGCCTACCGCAAAAAAAAAAAAAATGCCCTCAGCTGCCTACTTAATGGGGTAAATGCTTAGGCAATTTAAATACAAATTGAATAGGCTTTCAAATGAAAACTTTTAACATATTTTTGATTTATACATAGCACAGAAAGAAACTACATAGGGTACAAAAAGGATTTGTAGGACTACATTTTAGGAAGTTATTTTTCCTTTGGCAATTTCTCAAACCTAACTTGCTCCAATGATATATTACACCCTGTTTATTATCTACAAAGAGCATAAATAGTTAGAGAAATGTTTTTGACCCCTACCAAAAGCAAATATGACCTCGTTTCCAAACCAGAAACCTTCGTCTGGACTTTGAATACTGATTTGGAAACAAGTTTTTAAAAGAATTAGCTCAAAGCAGCAGGTTTGTAGCTCATATGACATGAGATGATCAATGACCACATTAGCTGCTAATCTAAGGCATAAAACATGCATGAGCATTAGCATGGAAATCTAACACGTTCCCACGTTCCCACCCCAGGTGGCACTGGATTTCTAATCTGTTGTTCCATCTAATAGGAATAAACTTAAATGGTTTATTTAGAGCTTCATTTACAAAGTTAATAATTAGGGTGATTTACTCAAAAGGCAGGGGAGGGGGAGGAGGAAGGGGGTCAGCTGAGTGGGGGGTGAAATGGGAAAAAGGAAAAAAAAAGTAATCTTGAAAAAGTGAAACAACATCTTAGGATAATTTTGCCTCAAAAGGTATCTCCCACTCTGATGGTAGGGAATCAGGGTTACAAAAAAGCGTGACCTCAAGAAGCTGAGTCTTGGTTGGGGACCAAGAAATAAATCCTGTTATTTGTTATAGAATATTAGGCAAGTTGTTTAATCTCTCAGACAAAGGTTTCTACATCTCTAAAATGGGAATGATAATACCTGCTTGCCATGGAATAAAAAAGATAACAAAAGCAAAGTGGTGAATACAATACCTGACACAGGGGAAGTACTCAATTTCTATTGATTCCACCCATGAATGGATTCACTAGAAAGTGCTAAGATACAAACATGGTCCCCTCCTCCTGCTTCTGCAATGCCAGGGTCCGACCTAGTCACAGATTTTGACATGGCACTTTTACCTGCACCCGGTGCTGGGATAATAATTGGATGAGTTTCATTTGATACTATGCAGAATATCGGGCAAATGAGCTTCAGCTAATTAAAACAAACAGCTATCCTGTCTGTCACCCACCTCTCAGGTGACCCATGTTTCTCTATGTATCATTTACATGATCCAGCTCCAGGCTTACCTTTAACTTTTTAAGGGCCCAGGGCAAGAGTCCAAATGGAAACCCACATACCTAAATATTTAAAACTTATAAAACAGTTAACAAAATTTAAATAAAATAGTTTCTATCCTCTTACCTAAACGAAGGTACCTTAATAATGACCTAGAAGGTTAGATTCAAATTCATAACTCTTGGACCCCGTGGGGTTCTGTGCCAGGACACGGAGCTTGGGAAGAGCCAGCTCTTCCTCCTTTACTCCCCACCCTGGCTCTGTCCTCCACTGGGTGGCAACTTGCATGCATGGGAGCACTCCAATCCTCACATCCAAACTCCGTCTCTATTCCCCGCCCTCACAAACAGCCACCCCAAGACCACATTTCAAGCCCACTCGTGGGCCCACCAACAGCTTGGTTGTGCCTCCCCCAAGAGAAAACTCCTCGGAAAGAGACTCATGTGGGCCTTGGAAGCAGGCTCAGGACTACTTAGGCTGGAAATTCCAGTGTCCTGAATATCCAAAGGTTTGTCCAGAAGTGGGGGAGGCAGGCTCCAGGTGGCCGTGAAGACATGAGGTGGTTCTGAGGACACACGACACTGTAGAGAAAGAGAGGCAGAGCCAGAGGAGAGCTGAAGAAAAGGCAGCTGAGGCACAGAGCCCTGCGCAAGGGTCCCTTTCCCCTAGCTCAGTAAAACCTGCTTGTTCAGTAGAGTGAACTTACCTCTTCCTCATCCCAGTTGCCGACCTGAAGGGCAGGTGTTAATATCTTCCCTGCAGGGGAGCTGGATGCTACCCTTAAAGTAGCTCCAGAGCTGACGGTCCTTCTGCAAAGGGCAGTGTGGCCATTACTATTAACCCTTGTAATTTCACTTTCTACCTTAAATCAGCCTTGCTAATTAGCAGGTTCCACCTTCTTAACAATTAGCTAGACTGGTAAATAATCAAGAGACAGGACAAGCTAATTAACCTTCAGTTTCCTTCACAGGAATCTATGGAGAACATTTTTCATACATAAGGTACTTTAGGGCTTGTGTTTTCACAGAAAGAATTGTTCAAAGGTGTTTTCATGCCCACCCTGATGATATAGAAACGTGGTCTGCCTCACATGTCTAATCATCCTTGGCACCCTTAGTATCACTGAAAGGTTTTCTGGGCCGTGGAGAGAATTTCTGCAGGCTGTATGAAGGCCATAATGCTCACTTTTAGAGGGCTGTAAATAGAGCATACAAGCTACTAACTGCAGCCTGTTATAGACTCATGTTGCTGCCCTAACAGAAAAGAAAGGGAGCTCACCATACCTGCCCAAACCAGACTAAGGCTCTGCAGAAAGACTGGACATTCGGGGACATGTAGCAGCACCTTTGGTTATGACCACATTACTCCATGAATTGGTCCTTGCCTGGTTTCCCCATTCCCACTCACCCATCACTTCTTACCTGCCTCTCAAGGGCTTTCCACCACCAAGGTTCTCAAATCACATTGTAATCACCTGGAGAGCTTTAAAAGTCAGCTCCAGAGATTCTATTTAATTGGTGCAGCCCGGGCAAGGGGAGTTTCAAGAGCTCTCCAGGCAACTCTAATGTGCAGCCGGGTTTGAGTGTCAGCACTCCACCACGGCAGCCCCAATCTGCTGGCTCTTTCCCGAACATATCCAGAACTCTCACCCTCCTGTGCCCTTTCCTTTTGCTTCAGTGTCCCTCTCCTACCTGGAAAACTTCTCATCCTATGAGACTCAGTCAGAGGAAGCTCTGTCCCGAACACTCAGGTCTCCCCATTTGGAGATCCCAGATCACCTCCCATACCCCTTTAATAGAGCTAACAGAGGCCATGTAATTTATGATCCCAAACAACACACTGCTGAATGTAAAAGAAAACACTACTAATAATTATGCTTGGTGACAGGTGTCAACTGGGACTAACCCAGGCCAACTGGAACATCGGAACCCCCTGCTTATAGCCCCTATGATATCAATCAGTAATTGCGTATCTGCCTGCCTGTCTCCTGCTCTTGCTGTGAAAGCCATTAAAGCAGGGATAGCATTTCCTCATCTCTCTAACCTCAGTACCCAACACAGATTAGATGTTGAATTGATGCTTCCTTAAGAAGCCCTCTATTTTATAATGATTAAATGCATGGACTCTGTTACCAAAGAACATGCGTTCAAATTCCAGCTCTGCCACTTATTAGCTGTATGACTGGACTATTGTGCTTTAATGACTCTGAAATGGAGTTAATAATAGAATGAATGTATTTAATAGGATTGTTTAAAGGTTTAAATGAGTTGATATATGTAAAGCACCCAGAGAATAGTATTTAAACATAGGAAGCACTGTATAAGTGTTTTTTATTATTTGTAAAAAGAACAGATAAACCAACTGAATAAGCTCCAAGTGCCTCTTTTCTATGGAACTCCTCCAAATGATCACGCCCATAGTGAACATTCATGATAACAGCTATCCTTCACTGATGAATCACCACGTTCCAGGTGCCATTACGTGCTTTGCATACATTATCCCATTCACCCTTCATCACAGCCCCTATCAGGAAACTATATTATTACACCAAGTTTACAGATAAGGAAAGTGAGGCCCCAAAATGAAGAGGGTATCCACAGTCACTGGGTTTTATCTTTTTCTATAAGAAAAAAGCAACTAAAATCCATTCGCACTGTGAGTTTCCTGTGATTCCTTTGAGAAATAAAAGGGCTTTTCTGAAGTCCCTGTAATCACACAACATACCCAGTTTTTGAAGAAATGGAGAGTGAAAAGGCAATTGCCCTGTAATATGTACTTTGGAAGGAGCTCTTGTTTGCTGCTTTTTGAAGTGTTTTAACAATTCACGAACTAACATTATCAAGAAGATAATATGTACAAAGCAGTATTGGGGGTACTCTGAGGACACCCAAAATTGAAAATCTTCCTCTTACCTCCAAGGAGTTCAAAATCTAGTTGAGAACATAGAGAAAACATTCAATAACACTACAGGATTTAAATAGCAGTAATACAAGGGAGATTCCCAGAGCAACATGATTAATTTCCCAGGAAGTGGTAGTTTGTACCTGCCACAGGAGGTCAGGGAAGTAAGGACTTCTGAAGAGACTGAGAGTTGTATCTCTAAACATCGCTTCAACAAACTTTCACCGACACCCATCACCTGTCACTCTGCAGCACACTGGAACTGTGGAGATTAGAAAAACAAGAGTGGTGCGCTCAAGGAGCTAAAAGCCCAGAAAGGGAATCAGACATGTGGACAGATAACTCAAGTGGCATGAGAATAGTTATGGCAGAGAAGCTATTCTCTGATTTACAGTGGAGCCGAGAGAAGGGCATTCACCCAAACTAGTCTGGGCAAAGTTGGCAGGAGCAAGATGGTGGAAGGTGCTCTAGAAAAGAGATTGCCCAAGCTGGTTCTTAAAGAATAAATAAGAGTTACCAAGGGGGGGAAAAAAAAAGGAAGAAAAGCCTCCAAGAGCAGGGCACATGCATGGGAAAGGGGTGGGGGAGTACGTGTTAAATAAAAAGATATAAAGGGCTTCCCTGGTGGCGCAGTGGCTGAGAGTCCGCCTGCCGATGCAGGGGACACGGGTTCGTGCCCTGGTCCGGGAAGATCCCACATGCCGCGGAGCGGCTGGGCCCGTGAGCCGTGGCCGCTGAGCCTGCGCGTCCGGAGCCTGTGCTCCACAGCAGGAGAGGCCACAACAGTGAGAGGCCCTTGTACCGCAAAATAATAAAAATAAAAATATAAAGGTATTGTATATTCATCAATGAGCTTCTAGAAGAAAGGCATACAGCATGTTATACTCTACTTGAATGTGCCTGGAAATGAAAAAAATACTCAGAATGTTTGCGCTATGAAAAATATATGTGCCCCGGCACACACGGGCGTGCACACACGAACCGAAAAACATTTGCCACAGCACAACCTAATCTTAGTTCATATTCATAAGTGGTCTCAAAATCAACCGTTGTTTTTGTTTGTTAATTTGTTAAAAAGTTGTTAGCGCAGTCTTCCTCCTAGTCTCTGCCTGTGAAAGGAGCAAGCTGACACAGCCCCTGGGGAGATATGAAGGGCCTAAAGGGAAAATAAAACAATACCTCTTTTAGACCCGGAACTAAGCTTATAAAGCACACTTGCCAGAAGGGAGATTTGGACAACATTTATTTGTCTAGTTTCATTAAAAAGTACACATAGCCTATTACTAGAGAGGAAAATATACCCCTAAAGAAGTCATAAACTTTGACAGGAAATATCATGAAAATACTGATTATACTGCATATGCATGTATATATACCGTATACATATGTAAAGATATATAATATATACTTGAACCTTCCCACTATCTGTGAACAGGTCAATGAAGTAATTGATCAGGAGGCAGTGGGGCAGAGTGATTAGCTAGGCTGCCTGGCCTTCAGGCTTTGCTCAGTGTACCAGCCGTATGAGCATTTTTCCTACGATCACAAAGCAACTTCACCTCTCCAAGCCTCAGTGACTTCTTCATCTATAAAATCAAAATAATAATAGAACCCAACACATGTGATTAAGTGATGACCCTCTTATGAGGATTAAAGGATGTAATTCATACAAAAGTGCTTAGCACAGTGGCTGGCATATCATAAGTACTCAAGAGTGGTCTCAGAACTGTTAAACTTATACCAGAAATTATTCCAAAACACAGGAAGTAGGAGACATTTTGAAAGCATTAAAGTGATTAGATGGGGCTGACTAGTCTTTTGGAGGCCAGCTATAAATTCACTCACATAAGAAACTTCTTTTGTAAAGGACCATCCAGTGCTTAAAACGGAGGATCATTTGTCATATTGCCCTCCATATATTCCTGTCACTTTGACTTGCCTCATTTATATAAATGAGCCTTAAAAAGGATACCCTGAATCTAATCACTCCTGGAGTCTGAAAAACTGTCACAAAGGAAATGGTTACCTCTATAAGTTGTTTATAAAATGTAGGATCCCAGCGGACAGACTTGCTGGGAAGTAAGACAATGATACAGTCACAGGCTTGGGTAAAATGCCTATAGTCAAGAATAAGTTGAACAATATGGAATTAATCTAAACAACGCAACTAAGTTGCAATTTATTTTTTTAATACTTCCAGCTTTTCCCTTGGACTTATCCATCACCCTGCTCACCCTCTCTCCCATCCTCCTCTCTCCCCTCATTTATACCTTACTCCCAGGGAATCATTTTAAGAGGGAAACTTCACCAAGATTCTGTATTGCTTTTAATGCTTAATGCATACACAAGTAGAAAAGGACATATCTAAAACCTGAGTATAAAAGCAGTCATTCCAGAGCTTGTAATATTTGGAGCTAGATTGTAAATGGTGGAAATTTCAAAGAGGAAGAAACCCCCTCGTGATCAGACTCAAGAAATAATTTAAACCACCAAAAACTTTGATGTGAAACCTTTGTGTTTTGCACATTACAAATGTAAAATATGGATCTTTCAATCAGGAGAAGCACAGGAATTGGGTACTATAGTCAAAGGAACTCACATTTCCATATCTAACTTTTTTCCTCTCCTGGAAAGAGAGAATTACTCTTCTGTTGTGCAAATCCACCTACTCAGAGGCATATGATTAAGATGGTAAGCAGCTCAGTTCATCAAGCACAGAGAGTGCCAAAAAACAACAACAACACAAAAATCTAAAACCTAAGGTGAATTATCACTCTTTTAAGCTGTGATTAAGTTTAAAAATAAAACCATCAATGGTTTTTGTTCTACAGTTGAAACCAGAAGTCTACTTTCCCCCCCACTGTCTTCACTTTTGCCTTCAAATAAGATCTTGCAGATCTAAAAGTCTCTTTTGTGGCTTAGGTTTATTAAACCTTGATATGATTCCTCCAGGGTTGAAGATCCTTGTGCTAAACTGCTTACCAAGTGTTTACAGATTGAAATGGTTCTCAGGGGAATTTTTTTCTGCCCAGGTAGTTCTGTTACTGCTGTCTCTGAAGTCAGAGATTATTGAGATAAAACTGATTAGGAAAACCAAGCCTCTTTAACTTCCAATACCAAATAGGTCAGAAAAGCAGGAATCAGAGAGCTTGGAGTGCTCCCACTTTTATATTATTAAAAGACTTCCTCTGGTAAGTGAAAGCTGTGTTTACTCAATACCAGTTTTCAGAAAGCAAGGTCTCAAAGCATATTTTCTTTCTTTCCACACGTAACACTCGCACAAATTCTGGGTTAAAATGGTCTGTGCCACATCCTTTATTGACTCAACGGCAAAGTGACTTCTTATGGACTTCACATGGCATATCATGGCAGCTATACAATTCAGCAAGAGAGTTAACAAAAAATAAAGACACTGTCTAACACGATTAAGGAAATAAATAAAACCCCCATGCTCTTTTCTGAGCCTCAAGTCTTATAATGCCTGAAAAATTTGAATACCAGTTCAGCCTTAGATTTCTTCCCTAGGCCAGTGATGGGAAGTCCAAAAATTTCTTCCCATTTTTTCCTAGTCATAGAAAACATAAAATTTTATATATGAAACTCCCAATTTCAAGTGGGCCATTGTCTTAAAGTTCTACACTAACCGATTAAAGCTCAGAAGATATTTCCCATGGAAACTGTAACTGTTGACTTCTGAGACGAGTCCACATATGATTATACCCATATTGTATACCCTGTACCTAACCTCTGTAACAGATGGCTGAATCCCCAGCGTTTAAACACCTTTACTGACAGCACTCACGGCTCCTAAGGCAGTCCATTTCTTTTGCAGGACATCTCCCTTGGTACATTAGCTAAAATCTACTCACATTCAGCTACAATCTTCCTCTACCTACCTCCTGGCAGATCCTCCCATCGTGACTCAGGGACCCATCCTGCTACTTTTGTCTCCACTTCTCCACTGTAAACATGCCCAATTCCTTGAATTATTTCTCCTAATGTGGATTCCAGCTCCCATGCCCCCAGATATGCTCCATTTCATTTTTAACGTCATTAAATGAATGAATTTAATGTGATGTGCACAGCTGGAGAGAATGACTGTGTGTGGCCAGCACAGTAGGACACTGATTACCATGGCCTGCACGGTGCAGTTTTATTTTGTTTTACTGAATACTAAGTCATTGAAGCACACAAACAGCTGTTGATAGAACTTTTTTGGGTTAAAGCAGAGCCTCACTGTTTACGAGGTGTGGCAGAATGCCTAGTGAGGCAAACTGTTTTTTTAAAACCAGAGAGGTGAGAACTGAAAATGCCAGCCACTTCTATATCTAGAAATAGAGTCAGCAAATGACCTCCAAATAAATCCTTATTTTCTGGAAGAATCATCTGGATGGCATTCATTGCAAAATTGTAAGGCAAATTGTGCCCATCACTATGGAGAAAAGTATAAAAGGATCTTTGTCTCCATAGCTTGGCCAAGTCTGTTTCTCCCAACATCCCCTGGAGTTCCAAGCTCTGGTGCAGAGCAGGGAAAGAACAAGTTGCATAAAGAACTGGGGGAAGAGCACTTTCTGAGCAGAAAAGTACCCAATGGTAGAAAAAAAGCAACCAAGCTCCTGAAATAACGGAACCATGGAGCTACAGAGCAATACGCTTCCTCCTTGCAGTCAAAGGAGGAAAAGAGAACTACAAGTTTCCACTAGTTGGGACCCAGTGCCCCCCACCCCACCCCCACCCCGGGACACACTTGGGCTCTAAAGAGGACACTGTGGATGAACCCAACTGTCAGTTTAGAAGCCCCAGTCAAGTTACCATGGAAATCCCTTGGCTGAGAACCAAGAGACCCAATACCAGCAGAATAGGATCATCGTCTCTTTAAGAACGACTAGCATCACTAGCTGGATCATTAGCCATTGCAACATCACTGACATAACCGGCAGAAACAATTCTTTCTCAAAGGGACTTAAGCCTTTACTAGCATAGAGTTAAGAGCTCAGGGTGAAGGCAGGCAAATCTAGGTTTGTTAACCCGGCTCTGCTATTTCCCAGCTCTGTGACCATAAGCTTTTTTTAGCTGTCTTGTTCTTCCATCTGTATGGTGAAAAAGTAACATCATCTATCGCCTAAGGTTGCTATGGAAGTTTGGAGAAAATAATACATTCATAGATGTAACATATTCTACAGAATCTGATAGAAATATATGTTTTAGCTCTTGTATATCTTTTGTACACTTTTATTGTGCTATATAGTACATACAGAGAAAGCACACATAAATGCACAGCTAAATAAATCATTTTAAGCTCTTCTAGGACAGAATCATGTCTGATTCATCTATGGATTATTCCCAATCCCTGCATCTTATTCACAGGATCTAAGTGAATGAATAAACCTAAATGTATCTTGCCTGCACAAACTGGATACTTCTGAAATAGAACCTCTAAATTATCCTAAACTATGTAATGGGTCATCTTGGCAGAAATAAGAAGTAGGCTACAATCCCAAATATCAATTGTGATTTGCATTAACAAGTTCCTCTAGAACTTGTATGATAAACAATTGCATACCTGCAGAAATAAACATGAGTATTAGGATACAACAAATGAAAGCTTGGATACCCCAGGTTGCAGTTTCGATATTGATCTGCATATTTCATTCAGTATTAGCACATGTGACTCAAATTGTGTAGCCATCTCTCTCATTAAAATTCATACACTCACTCTGGAATTCATGGCAGCCATCTGGCCAAATATTTGCTTCTTAGATTTGAAACTCAATTGCATTGAAGTCATTGAATCTCTCAATCAATTACAAAGGATCTGAGCTCTTAGGGTTTACATTGATTGGCCACCATTTTCCTAATGGAGTCATAGCCTCTGTAATTACCTATTTGACAGGAGAGGTGCCTGCTTCCTGAAGGCTATATATCCTAGCTCTTCATTTACCTAAAATGTTAGTTGGCAGCCCTCATAAGAGCATCAGCTACAAAATGTGATTAGAGCTAATGTAAGTGTAACAGAATGATGTTCTCATCTCATCTCCACTTATTGCCTATGGTGGCCACATAACCTTTCGCATGGATTGCACTTCTGAAGTAACTTCAATGTACATTATTATGTTATAATTCATTAACAGCCAAAATTTATGCATTTTCAAACACCTTCCTATGTATAGTCATACTCAAAAAATGCTGTTTAGTTCAAAGAGCTAACATCTCTTTTTCCAAATACAGAAAAGCTTCTGACTGTCAGAACATGAAGCATATTTGACCATGGCTCTTTAATGGGCACAAGGAAAACAATTAAGAACCCCTTCCTAAATATATTGCAAGAAGCAGAAAGAAAACAGCTGTTAGATTCAGACACAATTCAGATTTTAATGTCAATTAAACCACAGATTACCTGCATGGCATAAGTTAAATTTTTTCATCCTTCTGAGCCTGTCTTTTCATTTATAACATTGAGATATTGGTATCACTTTATTTTAATAATTATAATATTGTTATAATAGTTTATAATAATGGTTTTGAAGGGATAAAATAACAAAAATAGAGCTCCTAGTACCTAGGAAATTAGACACTTGTATTAGTCAGGTTTTGCTTACAAAAGGAAGCTATAACTATCTTGAAATCTCAGTGGTTTGCGAGAGCAAACATTTGCTTCTTGTTCAGGAATCTTCATGTTGTCTGTGGCTCTGCTGAACTTGGCTCCCATGTATAGTTTGGGTTCAGATTTGCTCCATAAATCTCTCTATCTGAGATTCAGGATGAAAGAAGAATGCACATCTCGGGCATGCTCTTCTCACTGTGGATAGCAGAAGTATGAGAAATCTGGAGGAAATTTGCTCAGACCTCACACACTATCACTTCTGCACACTTTTAATTGGCCACAGTGAGTCACATGGGCAACCCCCAAAGTCAGTGTGGCAGGCAAGTGTGTTCCATCCACAGGGAATCCATCCCCAGGACAAGAAAAAAGGAATAGCTCAGAATGAACGCTCACTACCACACAATTCAATTCATAGTAGTCATTGTAATTAGCTATTGTATGGATAGCACACTGTGATGCTTCTATCTCTGAAAACATCTGAGATCTGATGGAGGAAGTACTTGAGAGGATGTGACTGCTGGATGACCAATGAACTGGACACAGGCGATCTGAGGCTCCTCCCCTCCACCTCTTGAAGAGGAGGAAAGAAGAGTTACTTGAAGAGTTCTGGGAAATTCAGTAAGGATGAAAAATAATATTATCAAGTTAAGTATTAAAAATTTAAAAAAGAATTATTTTTGAAATTATTGTAATATACCTAAAATTATTATAAAACTGCTGAGATTTTTGAGATAGTAAGAAATATGTAAACGTATGAATGTAAAATGATTACGCACAAAAATTATACTTGGTGTGCTGGTACAGCCAGAAATTAAACAAAAAATTTTTAGAAGGTGTTTCATTCAGAATAACAAAAGTTAAAAAAAAAAAAAAAAAAAGGAAAGAAAAGAAAAGAAATAATTAAAGAGGTATGAATAACCCAGTTGAAGAAAAAGGCAAAATAAAGGAAGTTTAAGACAAAGACAGAGAGAGAGAAGTAGAGAGAAAAATGTAAATAAGTTTGCTTATTCCAGAAAAGGAGAACTAAATGTTGCAATCATGTCTAATCTAGTTAATTTATAGAGTTAATGGAACTCAGTTAAAATCTGATAAAGACTTTTGTCTGTGTGCGTGTGAAACTTAGCCAAATGATTCTGAAATTTATTTTCAAAAATAAACAAGGAAAATAGCATGTAATACACTAAAATAACATCAACAGTGCATAGGGGGAAAGGAAGGGCTACCTTAGCAGGTAACAGAATGTGTTATACAGAAACAACAAATAAAACTCCATATCACTGCTATTGAAATGGATATATTCTACAGTGGATTAGAGGAGAGAAAGATTAGAATTAGCCCAAATATATATAAGAACATTCTATATTACAACTACACTTTTGAAAATAAGTAGAAAATGATTATTTTAAATATGAACTGAACTTTTGGGTTAGCAATATGAAAAAGAACAAAGTCATCCGTATTTTTCTCTGAAAAGTAAAGTATCTCATATAGAGTAAAAATTTAAATATAAAAAAGTCAAATCATGGTAAAATTAGCACAATACAATGTGCTTTATCAGATCTCAGAAGAGATGATCATTTTCTCTGCATTACAACAGAAGAAATTGTGAAAGGAATAACTAGAAAGCAACCTGTCCCCCACTCAAAAAAAAGAAATTATATGCAAGAAGATGTCCTGGAAACATTAACTATGGAATTAAAACAATGGAAATAAAATATATGTGTGAGAACAGGGTATTGTTAAGTAAATTATTTTAATATTTTACAAGAGTATGCAAGTATTTATAAATGATGATCATTAAAGCTCGGTAAATTTATTGGGAATGTTTATGATATAATGTTAAATGAAAATATGATAAAATTGTACAACCTTTGAAAATCAGGTACACTTAATTTAGTACAAGAAGCGATACCTTAAATCATCTGATTAATAACATGTATGGGTTTGTCTATAGGAAACAGACAAATGGTTAAATCTTACTGAGTCCTAATGTCACATTAATAAAATGGGATTACTTCCTATCATTGTGAAGATTCCATGAGATAGCATAATTAAAGAGATTTGGCTCACAGTCATTGTTGTAATTAGGGAAACTATAGTATTTACCTTTCAAAAAGTTCCTTAAAATTGTGAAACCACTATTTTATACTACCTCAAAAAGTTGTAAGTGATATGACATTCAACTATCACCTAAGGAAATGAACGCTAGGTGATCATAAATCCTTCACTCTGTACCTTGCCTTCTAGTCACAGTGCTTCAAATTTCCTAGCAATCAACCCCCCAAAATTAAAGCAGTTAAAAAAATTCAGAAATTTAGCAGTTATAAAAGTCCCTAAGTTGGGGCAAAGGGTCAAAAACTTACCCCTTCTATGTGAGGGTCTGATTTTTGGTTCACTTCCTTGCTGTTTCCTTGGAAATGAACAAAGATCATATGTGTTAACTATGTTATTGGGCAACATCGATTATGACCAAAAAAAATGCGAGATAAATTGAATCTAACCTGAGAGAACAATATATCCCTGATATGATGCCAAACTTTGGGCTTCTCTGAATGTGGTGACTCTGGTCTGTCCTCTGTGGGGAATCTAGAAGCCATGCCCATGGAGATGTCACAAGAGATCCTGGCTCCTCTCAGGCATAAGGATTTTAAGCCAAGGCAGCAGTGCAATGTGGATTTCACTTCCTTGTAAGGGAGTTGACCATGGGTAGATGTGTAGACTGCTATATAGACTGCTGCAAGGACTCCAGCTGTGGTTTTATCCTATATCCTCTGATTAGACTAATGTCAAGGGTAGCTTATGAAAGTCTGGTGAGTCTGAATGTCTAGTTAAGAGCCTTGATCATGATGGCAGAGTAGGAAGATCCTGAGCTCTCCTTCCACAGACACACCAAAACTACAACTACATATAAAACAACTATCTCTATAAAAACCTGAAGACTAGCAGAAAATATTTTCTAGAACCAAGGATATAAAGAAAAGGTCACATTGAGATGGGTAAGAGGGGCAGAGTCACAGTCTAATCAGAACCGCCCCCCCCCCCCCCCAAGTTGCAGTGACCCACAAGCAGGAGCGATATCACAACCACCAAGGTCCCTCCTGAGGAGCAAGATGTCCAAGGCCCACATGTGGCTCCCCAGCCCAGGGGACCTGTACTGGGAACATGAGCCCCCATAATGTCTGTCTCTGAAAACCAGAGGGACTTATGTTCAAGAGGGCCAGAGGGCTGTGGGAAACCAGATTCTGCTCTTGAAAGTCTCATGTGTAAACTCACTCACTCCAAGTCCCAGTACAAGGCAGCAGTTTGACACCTAGGCCTTACATGAAGGAGATTCACTGGCTAATTTCCCCCAGAGGGGAAGGGATTTGGTGGAACTTTCTACAGGGGCAGTAGCACTGGTGGGTACCATTTTTTAAAACTTTCCTTCTACCTAGCTGGCCCAGTGCTGGCAGGTGCCATTTCTGTCACTCTCTATCACCCTAGCTAACACTGTGCACCCCAACCAAGCATTTCCCTGCAGACCAGCCTCCAGCCAAGCTGCCTGCCCCAGGTGACACCTCCAAAGTGTCTCTCACTCTGGGGGACCAGACTGGCACACCAGCATTCCCATAGCAGTCTTGGCCAAGTCTCACAGCCAGTCATGCTGGGAATCACCCCTGTACATCAGCACACCTGCAGTAGTCATGGCCAGGCCTTGCAGATATCTGGTCCAGAAGCCAGGCCAACCAGCATGCACACAGCAATCACAGCCAAACCACAAGAGGAGGACACATGCAGCCCACACAAGGAATATCCCTGGAGATCCTGGCTCTGGTGACCAAGGAGGAGTGTATCACTGGGCCCAGAGGACAACTTCTACACAAACTCATTCTTTCAAAACTGGGAGATGTGGCTGATAAACCTAATACATAGAGTTAGGTAAAATGAAGAGACAAATACCTTCCAAATGAGAGAACAAGACAAAACCTAAGGAAAAGAACTAAACAAAATGGAGATCAGCAATTTACCAGATAAAGAGTTCAAAGTTATAGTTATAAAGATACTAACCAAACTTGGGGGAATAATGGATGAACTCAATGAGAACTCCAACAAAGAGTCAGAAAATATAAAAAGAACCAAGCAGAACTGGAAAATACAATAACTGAAATAATAAAATACGCTAGAGGTAATCAACAGCAAAGTAGAGGATGCAGAAAAATGGATCAGCAATCTTGAAGGCAGAGTAGTGGAAATCACAGAATTGGAAGAGTAAAAAGAAAAAATAATTTTTAAAAATGAGGATAGTTTAAGGGACCTCTGGAACAACACTGTTTCCTAACATTCACATTATAGGGATCCCAGAAGGAGAAGAGAGAAAGAAAGGGACAGAAAAGGTATTTGAAGAAATAATGACTGAAAACTTTCATAACTTGGTGAAGGAAACAGATACACAAGTCCGGAAATCACAGAGAGTCCCCAAAAGATGAAGATACTAAGACACGTGATAATAAAAATGTCAGAAGTTAAAGAGAGACTCTTAAAAATAATAAGAGAAAAACATCTAATTATATACAAGAAAATATCCATAAGACTTCCAGCCAATTTTTCAGCAGAAACTTTATAGTCCAGAAGGAACTGACAAAATATATTCAAAGTACTGAAAGGAAAAAACATACAACCAAGAATACTCTACCCATCAAGGTTATCATTCAGAATTGAAAAAGAGATAAAGAGTTTTCCCAGACAGGTAAAAGTTAAAGGAGTTCATTACCACTAAACCATCCTGAAAAGAAATGTTAAAGGGAGTTCTTTAAATGGAAAAGAAAGGCAATAACTAGAAACAAGAAAATGATAAAGAAAGAATCTCACTGGCAAAGGCAAACAAATAGTAAAGGAAGTGGATCAACCACCTATAAAGCTAGTATGAAGTTTAAAAGACAAAAGTAGTAGTGTTATCTATATTGAAAACAACTAGTTAAGCAATACACAAAATATGTAAAATACGGCATTAGAAACATAAACATAGTAGCCTGGAGGAGTAAAATATAGTGCTTTTAGAATGCACCCAAACTTGAGCAACCACCAACTTAAAATAGACTGCTATACACATGTGTCATATTATATGAATCACATGTCAACCACAAACCAAAAGCCTATAACAGATACACAAAAATAAGTAAATAAATAAAGAGAAAGGAACACAAATACAACATTAAAGAAAGTCATCAAATCATGAGAGAAGAGAACGAAAGGACAAAAGAACAGAGAACTGTAAAAGTAAACAGAAAACAATTAACAAAATGGCAATAAGTACATACCTATCAATAATAACTTTAAATGTAAATGGAGTAAATGCTCCAATCAAAAGACATAGAGTGGCTGAATGGATACAAAAACAAGACGAATATATATGCTGCCTACAAGAGGCTCACTTCAGATCTAAAGACACACGGACTGAAAAGGAAGGGATGGGAAAATATATTCCATGCAAATGAAAAGGAAAAGAAATCGGGGATAGCAATACTTATCAGACAAAATAGACCTTAAAGGCTGTTACAAGAGACAAAGAAAAGCATTACTTAACAATAAAAGAATAAATATATCAAGAGCATACAACACTTGTAATTATCTATGCACCCAACATAGGAGCACATAAATACATAAAGAAAACATTAACAAACATAAAGGGAGATATTGACAGAAATACAATAACAGTAGGGGACTTTAATACCCCACTTACATCAATGGATAGATGATCTAAACAGAAAATCAATAAGGAACTATTGACCTTAAACAACATATTAGATAAGATAAACAAATATACATAAAACATTCTACCCCTAAACAGCAGAATACACATTCCTTTCAAGTACACATGGAACATTCTCCAGTACGGATCACATACTAAGCCACAAAATAAGTCTCAATCAGTTTAAGAAGACTGAAATCATGCCAAGCATCGTTTCTCACCAGAGTGGCATAAAACTAGAAATCAATTACATGAAGGAAAAAACACAGACAAGTGGAGGTTAACAACAGGTGACTAAACAACCAATGGGTCAACAAAGAAATCAAAGAGGAAATTAAGAAAATACCTTGAGACAAATGAAAATGGAAACACAAGCTCCAAAATCTATGGGATGCAGCAAAAGCAGTTTTAAGAAAGAAGTTTGTAACAATACAGTCCTACCTTAGGAAACAACAAAAATCTCAAAAAATGTAACCTTACATCTGAAGGAACCAGAGAAAGAATAAACAAAGCCCAAAGTTAACAGAATGAAGGAATTAATAAAGATCAGAGTATAAATAAATAAAATAGAAACTAAAAGAACAATAGAAAAGTAAATGAAACTAAGAGCTGGTTCTTTAAAACAATAAACAAAATTGATATCCAGACTCAGTGAGAATAAAGGAGACAGCTTAAATAAGTAAAATCAGAAATGAAAGATAAGTTACAACCAATACCACAGAACATAAAGGATTGTAAGAAATTACTACGAACAGTTAGATGCCAACATATTTGAGAACCTAGAAGAAATGAATAAATATCTAGAAACATACAATATTCCAAGACAGAATCAGGAAGAAATAGAAAATCTGAACATACTGATGATTAGCAATAAAATTGAATTAATAATCAAAAAACTCCAAACAAACGAAAGTACAGGATCAGATGGCTTCACAGGTGAATTCTACCAAACATTTAAAGAAGAGTTAATACCTATCCTTCTCAAGCTATTCCAAAAATTGAAGAGGAAGAAATGCTTCCAAACTCAATCTGTAAGGTCAGCATCACCAGATAAAGACTACAAAAAAAAAAAAAGAAAAGAAAATTACAAGCCAATATCCCTGATAAACACTGACACAAAAATCCTCAACAAAATATTTGTAAACTGAATTCAACAATGCATTAAAAGGATATTACACAATGATCAAGTTGGATTTATTCCAGGGATGCAAGGATGGTTCAATATCCACAATTCAATCAACATGATACATGACATTAACAAAACAGAGGACAAAAATTATATGATTATCTTGAGGTGCAGAAAAAGCATACAACCAATTCAATATCCATTTATGATAAAAAAAAAACTCTCTACAAAATGGGTATAGAGGGAACATACCTCAACATAATAAAGGGCATATATGAAAAATCTACAAGTAACATCATATTCAATGGTGAAAAGCTGAAAGTTTTTCATCTAGGATGAGGAACAAGACAAGGATGCCCAATATTGTCACTTTTTTTCAACTTAGTGTTTGAAGTCCTAGCCACAACAATCAGACAAGAAAAAGAGATAAAAGGCATCTAGATTGGAAAAAGAGAAGTAAAACTGTCACTATTTGCAGATGACATGATACTATATGTAGAATACCCTGAAGATTCCACCAAAAATTTAAACAATAACTAACAAATTTATTCAGTAAAGTTGCAGGATATAAAATCAATATACAGAAATCTACTGCATTTCTACACACTAATAACAAATTATCAGAAAAAGAAGTTGAGAAAACAGTCCCATTTGCAATTCCATCGAAAAGAATAAAATACCTAGGAATAAATTTAACCAAAGAGGTGAAAGAAAGATCTGTATTCAGAAAAATATAAGATAATGCTGAAAGAAATCAAAGAGAGCATGAATAAATGGAAAGATATACCTTGCTCATGAATTGGAAGATTTAATATTGCTAAAATGTCCATACTACCGAAAGCAAAAGCATACAGATTCACTGCAATTCGTATCAAAATACCAATGGCATTTTTCATAGAACTGGAACAAATGATCTTAAAATTTGTATAGGGCTTCCCTGGTGGCGCAGTGCTTGGGAGTCCGCCTGCCGATGCAGGAGACGCGGGTTCGTGCCCCGTTTCGGGAGGATCCCACGTGCCGCGGAGCGGCTGGGCCCGTGAGCCATGGCCGCTGGGCCTGCGCGTCCGGGGCCTGTGCTCCGCAGATGGGAGAGGCCACAGCAGTGAGAGGCCCGCATAACGCAAAGGAAAAAAAAAAAAAAAAATTTGTATAGAACCACAAAAGACCCCAAAAGGCCAAAGCAATCTTTAAAAAGATGAACAAAGCTGGGCTTCCCTGGTGGTGCAGTGGTTGAGAGTCCGCCTGCCGATGCAGGGGACACGGGTTCGTGCCCCGGTCCGGGAGGATCCCACGTGCC
>NW_006783288.1:2589516-2595377 GCF_000442215.2 Lipotes vexillifer
GGGGAAGATCCCACATGCCGCGGAGCGGCTAGGCCCGTGAGCCATGGCCGCTGAGCCTGCGCGTCCAGAGCCTGTGCTCCGCAACGGGAGAGGCCACAACAGTGAGACGCCCGCGTAACAAAAAAAAAAAAAAAAAAAAAAAAAAAGATGAACAAAGCTAGAGGTATCTTGCTCCTTGATTTCAGACTACATGACAAATTTATAGTGAACAAAACAGTATGATTTTGGCACAAAACAGACACACAGGTTAACTGAACAGAATAGAGAGTCCAGAAATAAACCCATGCTTATATGGTCAATTAACTTACAGTGAAGGAGCCAAGAACATACAGTGGGGAAATGACAGTCTCTTCAACAAATGGTATTGGGAAAACTGGACAGCTACATGCCAAAGAATGAAACAGAACTTCTTTCTTACATCATATACAAAAATAAACTCAGAATGGATTGAAGAATTAAATGTAAGACCTGAGACCGTAGAACTCCTGGAAGAAAATTTAGGCACTACACTCTTTGACATCAGTCTTAGCAATACTTTTTGGTTCTGTCTCCTCAGGCAAAGGCAACACAAGCAAAAATAAGCGAATGAGACAACATCAATTTTGCACAGTGAAGGAAACAAGCAACAAAACAAAAAGGCAACCTACTGAATGGGAGAAGATATTTGCAAATCATATATCCATTAAGGTGTTACTATTGAAAACATACAAAGAATTCACACAACTCAACATCAAAAAACAAACAACCCAATTAAAAAATGGGCAGAGGACTCAAATGGACATTTTTCCAAGGGAGACATACGTATGGAAAACAGACACATGACAAGGTGCTCAACACCACTAATAACCAGGGAAATGCAAATTAAAACCACCATGAGCTATTACCTCACACTGTCAGAATGGCTATTATCAAAAAGACAGGAAATAGCAAGTATTGGTGAGGATGTGGAAACAAGGGAGTGCTTGTGAACTGTTGGTGTGGCCACCATGAAAACCAGTATGAAGACACCTCAAAAAATGAAAATTGAACCACCATACAACCCAGCAACGTCACTGCTGGGTATTTATCCCAAGAAAACAAAAACACTAATTTGAAAAGATATCTGCAACCCTATGCTCATCACAGCATTATTTATAATAGTCAAGATATGGACTCAACCTAAGTGTCCATCGATAAATGAATGAATAAAGAAGATGTGGTATATATATACAATGGAATATTACTCAGCCATAAAAAAGAACGAAATCTTGCCATTTATGACAACATGGATGGACCTGGAGGTATTATGCTAAGTCAAATAAATCAGACAAAGACAAACACCATATGATTTCACGTATATGTGGGATCTAAAAATTAAAACAAACAAATGAATATAACAAAACAGAAACTGACTCACAGATACAGAGAACAAAAAAGTGGTGGTCGCCAGAGGAATAAAAGGTGGGGAGTTGGGCAAAGGGAATTAAGAGGTACAAACTCTAATTATAAAATAAATAAGTCACAGGTATATAATATACAGCATAGGAAGTATAATCAACAATACTGCAATAACTTTGTATGATGACAGATGGTTTCTAAACATCATGTTGATTATAATATTCATAATGTATATGAATGTTGAAAGACTGTGTTGTACACCTGAAACTAATGCAATATTGTATGTCAACTATACTTCAATTAAAAATAAAATAAAAATGAATGTCTAGTTAAATCTAAGACAATTCCTGGCGGGTGTTAAAGTAAAAAAAAGAAGAATCACATCTATCCTTGGAATTGAGATAGAATGTTTTCTAAAAGTTTTTTTTTTTAAGTGTCTGGTGTTATTTTATAGATAACTATGTGTTTTGAATCATATAAGAAACAGATGGCAAAAATAATTCATAGAGCTGGGGCATTCGGGGCAAGGTTAAGAAACTTCTTGGGGGAAAATTCATGTGGAAAATGGTACAGGTTTATTGACAACTCTGATAGGCTTCTGAGACACTCAGTATATTCCACTTCTAAAACCCTGAGGACATCACGTAGGACTACATAGCTGGGGCCCATTACATGGCTATAGTACTCTGGGAAAGCATCGTGACAGCACAAATAGCTGTTCATGGTGACTTTTTTGTGACAGCCTTAGATAGACTGTGTTTGGGCTTTATCCATTTTTGTATAAAAGGCCAGCATAGGGCTTCCCTGGTGGCGCAGTGCTTGAGAGTCTGCCTGCCGATGCAGGAGACGCGGGTTCGTGCCCCGTTTCGGGAAGATCCCACATGCCGCGGAGCGGCTGGGCCCGTGAGCCATGGCCACTGAGCCTGCGCGTCCGGAGCCTGTGCTCCGCAAATGGGAGAGGCCACAACAGTGAGAGGCCCGCATAACGCAAGGAAAAAAAAAAAAAAAAAAAAAAAAAAGGCCAGCATATGTGAGTCCAGTTTCTCTCAAGAGTAAGCAGGACTAAGACTCAGCGGGTGGTTGAACTAAAAAACCCACTAGCTACTATTTATCAAATACTTCCTAGTGTGGTATCCTTTGGCACATAAATAATTAATACATCATTATCATGACAATAATTTCTACTCTTGTATAGTTCTGTCAGCATCTCAGCTACCCCTGGAGGAGAGAGAATTTGACCTGGGACTTTAAAGAAGGATAAGGTTTCAATAGTTTAATTTGCAAAGGAACAGGAACACCCAGGACAAGTTTGAGCAAACAGAAATAACCGAAAGCAGCAGTCCCCGAACTTTTAGGCACCAGGGACTGGTTTCTTGGAAGATAATTTTTCCACCGATGGGGAGTGGGGAGGGGGTGATTCGGGCGGTAATGAGAGCGATGGGGAGCAATGGGGAGTGGCAGATGAAGCTTTGTTCCCTCTCCCGCAGCTCACCTCCTGCTGTGTGGCCCGGTTCCTAACAGGCCACAGATTGGTACCGGTCCAGGGCCAGGGGTTGGGGACCCCTGGCCCAAAGGGACTACTGTGTAGTGTGGGGAGGAAAATGGGAGATGAGGCTAAAATGAAAGTTGAGCAAAAGGATTTTAGTGAGCAATGGAGAGTTATCAAAAGTTTTTCAGCAAAGTGATAACAAAAAACCAGAATTTATTACCTACTCTTAAAGCAATGTGAATGAATGGGGGAAAAGAGGGAGGAAAATTAATGCAGCCTGTTTTTCAGTAGCTGTAGAGAATATTTCACTGCATTTATATTAAGCATGTTGTATACTTCAAATATTTTGTTAAGATTATCAATCAGGTTTTCCTAATCCTTTTCTTGATTCCAACTGAGACCTATGAGATTTAGAATCAAATTGCCTGAGTTTGAAACCTGTCTTCACCACTTACAGGCTGTATAACCTCAAGCAAGTTATTTAAGCTCCCTGGGCCTTGGTGAGCACATCTAGATGCCAGAGGCAGTAAGAATACCTACCTTATCAGGTTATAAAGACACAGTGAGTTAACGCTTATAAAGGCCAGCAGAATGTCTGGCATCTAGGAAGTATCTGATAAATAGTAGCTAGTGTTAAATGACAGATAGATGCCAATTAAATGCAGTTTTAATCATTTTGGCCCAGCTTTACAGCTTATTACCATCTCTGCATCTTTGGAGCATGTTAACTATCTCTTCCATATTTGTGTCTTGTTGGGTCTTATGTGGCATGCCTCTTAGAGATCTCCTTCCACGTTAGTACCAATTCACTAACAAAAACAAATGGGGCACAGTTTTTCCACCAGACATAAGTTTCATTTGTCTACACCATATTACTCCACATTATCCACAAAAATATCACAACATTCTTTGTCAAATGCTTTGCAAATTAAAATGATTATGAATATGCAGCAGACTGCTGTATTATTTAGACATCAGAAAATAAATTTCTGTGGTGTGACTTGTTCTAATGAACCCTCAGTGATGTCTGGAGATCAAGTGTTTTCTCTTTTTAAGGCTTCCCAAATCTCTTAATACTCTGAGAATTTTAATAGAAAACAGTTAAAATCCATCACTCTGTATTTCTACTATCCATACTCCTCAGAGCACAGCTACATTTATATTCTATACAATACTCTTACTCAGAAATCTGTGGTGATTTTTTTCTATACTAAATATAGAGGCAACTGTAGAAACGCTGAAGGGATTAGATTTAACGCATCATTAAAATAGGTGTGCTAAGAGGGTTAATTCCAGCAGGCCTGGAATTGGTCTGATCTGTTTTTCTGAAACACATGCATGGCTCTGACATCTGGTCAAGGCATGAAATGCAGTTTTGAATAGTGTGGTTTTGGAACAAGTTTTGGGGCCCACCTGTACCAGCCCATCAGCATTGTTTATTAATTAGAGCAAGATTGATGGTTTGCATGCAGTTTCGGTGAGACCCAGAGAACTCTGCCATTGGGTCTGGTCATATAGCAATAATGTACCTACGTACCCAACAGGAGTATAAGCCACACTTGAGACGCCATCTTGGGCTTTCTGGTTCTGAGGCTTTCCACGCGCACATAATTTGTTCCTGATCTGAGAAGGAAGGCACATCTGATATGGCCCTGCAGGGGAAGGAGAATAGGAGCCGACTTCCGGCTTCATCAAACCCCTTGCTATGAAGCAGTCCCTGGCTCCAATGAATATCCTTACTGCTATTCTAACAAAATATGCTGTTGCTATTGTGTCCTTTTCTGAAAATAAACTGTAGGTTCAGAAGTATTATCATTTGGGGTCTTATGAGTTCACCACCTGCACAATAGGCAAAATAAAGTACACCATCATTTTTTAGTTACACAATTTTATATGCTTATATTTATATTCCTGAAGTAATCCCATTTCTATTACTTTTATACATGAGCTCATCAGTTATGAAATATACATATTGGAATCAAGCATAATACAAGAAAAAATATAAGATAAAATAATATTGATGCAGCCCTGATGTGGACTGCAGCCCACTGCAATGGTGAATTTGGAAGCAAGTTATCTCACTTATATGAAAATTGTTACATTGAGAATAATCAGGATCAGTGGTCTAAGGGGAAATCCTTACAGTGAGAATGGTCCATGGTAATAGAAGAGGGTGACAAAAGATAAACACACAATTCTCCAACACAAGAGCGTGGTATACACAGAATTACGCTCAAGTTCTGGAGCTACCATCCATACTTCTTATATGGCCTCAGGCCAAATAGTTCTGAGAATTTGATATAATCTGAGGAGAAGTGTTTATATTTTGCTCAACTTTAGTTAGCAATTTCAATTCCAGTATTAGGAATTATGAATCTTATTTTCTTTTCTTCCATGGCACATATTACAAGTTGTAATTATCTTGATTACTTGTTTCACTTATTTACTATTGTTTTTTTCCACTAAAATGGAAGCTCTTTGACAGCAGAGAACTTCTGTATCATGCTTCCTAATGTATCCCTAGTGCCTAAAGCTTAACACATCATAGATGATTAAAAAAAAGTTTAAAATTTTTCATTTACTAGATGTTAACTATACTCTAAGCTTTGTTATAAGTGTTTTGCATATATTAATTCATTAAATACATGCCACATCATATAATGTAGCTACAGTCTAAAATATTACAGATGAGGAAAGCAAGGCACAGAGGGGTTAAGTAAATTGCTCAAGGCCACACAGCTAATAAATGGCAGAGCCACTTGAGCTCAGATAGCCTGAATCCAGAATCCAGGCTCTTGGAAACTCCTCAAAAGTGAACAGCTATGGGCTTCCCTGGTGGCGCAGTGGTTGAGAGTCCACCTGCCAATGCAGGGGACACCGGTTCGTGCCCCGGTCCGGGAAGATCCCACATACCGCGGAGCGGCTGGGCTCCTGAGCCTGTGCGTCCGGAGCCTGTGCCCTGCAATGGGAGAGGCCACAGCAGTGAGAGGCCCGC
>NW_006783288.1:2595398-2613062 GCF_000442215.2 Lipotes vexillifer
AAAAAAAAAAAAAAAAAGTGAACAGCTAAATATTCAGATCATCTTAGAAAATCACTTATTAATCATTGCTAAATAGTTGTGTTTAAATGAAGACTTTACTTTTCACCTTTCGTCTAAGCTTTTTTCTTAAATTATTAGGAATATAAATATAAAGGCCTAAATTCTATCAAGGCAAGCAACTCCTTTCTAAAGGAAATCAGATCAAGAATCCCTTGTATCTTCAGAAGCATCATAGTAGTTCCAATGTCACCTCTGAGAAGAATTTATTTGTGTCACACACAAAAAAGCAGACGGCCCGATGCAGGTGTTGTCATGTTTTTGGAGCTTTAATGAGGATGTGAGAGTTTGTTGGGAAAGAGAATAGCAAAAATGAGGTTTCTTTCCCTCCATCTCCAGCTTATCTGAGGGTAAAAAGGGACACATCACAGCACTATGTAGGATGGAAGGAACAACAAACTGTTTCTTCTAAGTTAAAAATTTCCATAATTGTGAGAGCCCCTATTGGTAGAGGCAAGCAGAGACTGGCAATGGGAAATGTAAGAGGTAAAGTACTAATCCTAGAGAGAGGCCCAGAATGCCCCAGGAAGACTTGGATTTGTTTCTTTTCTGTTTCTTTTCTTTCTGAGGCTTATTTTGCTCAGAGAGAATGGCATGTCTCTGTAATTTATTTTTGCAGTTCAATTTGATTTTAAATTTGAAATATAACTATTAAAAAAAAACACTACCAATCATCCCTAACTACCCTACAGTATAGGTCATACCAGACCTATAGTTGATTTTCTGCTTCTCAAATTCTTACACCAAAAGGCAAATTTATATGGAGTTGAGGAAAGGACTAAGCATATTCATATCACAAATAAGATTCTCTAGGGACAAAGTAAAGTGGGTTCCACTCACTTTTTGGTGACTTTATAGATTTTTTTTATTTTTGTAATAAGAATGAAACTATTTACCATCAATGTCTTGGGAAAGAAAAGGAGAGGAAACTCTAAATAACTATGACTCTGTGAGTTTCTCCTTGTACTGCTCCAAAATAAAAATGAAAAATAAAATATTTAACATGAAAATTAAAGACGTGGCTCCAAATTAGATATATAGTACAGTGAACAAGAAATGGAATAGAAACTCATAATGATCAGCAGGTATGGAGCCACGAGCCTGCTGAGCTCCAGGTCTGCAAGCAGACAGAAGTAACTATACATTTAATTCTTGCATTGCTGCACAGTAACAGGGAAAAACACAATGCTTCTCTTTATATGAAATAGAGATAGAATCACTAACTGAACTGAGGGCTAGAGCAAGCTTCCCTCCTGAAGAAGAAGGCTGACTAAAAGTTCCAAGTGCTTTTAGAACTAAATGTGGTTGAAAACCACTGTGTTAAAACACACACACACACACATACATGAACAGATACAAAGAACAACAGAGCCAAGTTGCTTTCTGGTCCAGGGGCTGCATCTTCCTTAAGATTAAAATTGAAACACAATAGGAGCCTGAGCCATTAATATGAGACTGAGGGACTGGAAAACTAGGTGGATGCAAGTATCTGCCTGCTAGATAAGGGAAGAAAAAACTTTAAAAAATACTCAGAACATGTAGAAAGATAGCCACAAACTTAACAATAAATGAGATAAATTTAGCCCCAATAAAATGGAAATAATGGAAAACTCTCAGAAAAACCTTGACATAAAATAGGCTTAATGTCTTCAAATAAAGAATATGATCTATAAAAATTGTAAGCTAAACACAGGCAGATGTTAATGAAGAATAGAGAGAGATGAAAATTAGACCATTAGAAGTCCTACTATAAATATGGATATTTTTAAAACGTAATAAGGGAAATAAAATCTAGATACTACACACGAAGCAGTATAATATCACTTCAAGGTAGACTGAAAAGTTTAGTATGTATATTTTGAACCCAAAAGCAAATACTTAAATAATTAAGAATTATAACCAATGAGCAAAAAAGATAGGTAAAATGAAACTACAAATAATATTCAATTAATCCAAAGAAGGCAGTGAAAGAAAAAGGGAAGCAAAAAATAGGTGAGACAAAGAGAAAACAAATAGCCAGTTGGTAGACTTACAAATTGACATTAAATGTAAATGGTCTATTGATGGACATTTAGGTTGCCTAAATGTCCAATGACAGAGGAATGGATAAAGAAACTGTGGTACATACATACAATGCAATATTACTCAGCCATTAAAAAAGAACAAAATAATGCCATTTGCAGCAACATGGATGGACCTAGAGATTGTCATACCGACTGAAGTAAGACAGAGAAAAACAAATATCATATGATATCGCTTATATGTGAAATCTAAAAAAATGGTACAAATGAACTTACATACAAAACAGAAATACAGTCTGTTTACAGATGTACAGATGCAGAGAACAAACTTATGGTTACCAGGAGGGAAAAGAGGGGAGGGATAAACTGGGAGATTGGGATTGACATATACACACTGCTATATATTAATATAAAATACATAACAAATAAGGACCTACTGTATAGCACAGGGAACTCTGCTCAGTACTCTGTAATGACCTATATGGGAAAAGAATCTAAAAAAGAGTGTATATATGTATATTTATAACTGATTCATTTTGCTGTACACCTGAAACTAAACAACACTGTAACTCAACTATACTCCAATAACAATTTTTTTAAAAATGTAAATGGTCTAAACACCTCAAGTAAGACGGAGACTGTCAGACTGAATAGAAAAACAAGACCAAGATTGGTGCCAACAGTAAGAATGCAAACAATAAGAATCTCAGAATAATTATACTCTGTGAAAGAAGCCATTCAAACTAGACTATATAATGTATAATAACATTTATATAAAATTCTGAAAAATACAAGCTAACCTATAGTGACAATACATCAGTAGCTGTCAGGGTAGAAGGCAGGGAAATCCAGGAGTGGATGATTCCAGAGGGGAACAAGGAAATTCTGGGAAATGATATATGTTCACTTTCTTGACTGAGGTAAGGATTTCAGAGATCTTTGCAAATTGTATATTTTAAATATATGCAGTTTACTTTTTATACATTTTGCCTCATTAAAACTACTAATCAACGATTGAATGAATGAATGAATGAACTGGCAGAGCAATATTTCTGTTAGGTGAAACAAAATTGAAAGCAAAATGCACTAGTAGCAATCTAGAGGGATATGACATAAAACTGGAGACAGAAATTCACAAAATAAATAAAACAACGATAGACTGGTAAGCATCTAACAACATTTTCTAAAATACATAAAGAATAAGCTGAAAGAATTACCAGAAGAAATTGTTACCTCCACAAGTATAGTGGGATTTATGAAAATACACACCAGAAACTAATAGATCAATTATTAAGTTTAATCTAACAAATATATTTAGAGCCTATTTCTGAAAATAGATTATATAATAAACCACACAAAAAAACTTCAACTAAAATAAATACATTAATAGTTTTTAACTATAAATGCTAGTTAATAAGAAAACAACAAAAGATTCTTTTAGAAAAGAGAAAATAAACTTTTAGATCATTAAAATGTACTCTAATTCATCAGTTAAATATGAAAGTACAAGAAAAATTTTCAAATATTTTGAAATTAATTTTAAAAAGGAAGTCCACATTTCAAGATTCTACAATGCAGCCAAATAAATTCTTAAAGAAAATATATAGCTCTAAATTTCTTTTTTTTAATATTGACAATAAATCCACTTAGCATTCAAATCAACTACCAGGGGAAAAAAAGTAAAATGTACAATTCAGTAAATTTAGAAGAAAAGAAATAATAAAGATAAAAGCAAAAATTCAAGAAAATAAACACTTTTTTTTGTTGTTTTTTCTTTTTTTTCCTGCCAAGACCTATAAAATGTGCAAACCTCTGGGAAGGTTTATCAAAGATAAAAGAAAAATGTAAAAATATATGTTAGGAGTTAAAATGTTAGAAGCATAGTTATAGTTAAAAGATATTAATAATACTACTACAAAACATTAGATCAAAAAATAAATTTAAAAGTTGATAATTTATGATTAAAATATAGATTATATAAATTTAAATATCTTAAAACCTGATTTTTAAAAAACACAAAGAAAGAACGAAGTGAAAGTCTGTAATATCTCTTAACACAATAGGCCCAAAAAGGTTTTTTAGAAATAGGTCACCTTCATTCAAAAATAGAAAAATAAGAAATACATCATGAATAATAGCACAAAGAAGAAAAACTAAATAGTCATCTCAGTAGGTGCAGAAAAAAACTGCTGACAATAAATTCTTATATTATTTAAAAATACATAACTAGGAGTAGGGGAAGATGGCAGAAGAGTAAGACGCGGAGATCACCTTCCTCCCCACAGATAAATCAGAAATACATCTACACGTGGAACAACTCCTACAGAACACCTACTGAACGTGGGCAGAAGACCTCAGACCTCCCAAAAGGCAAGAAACTGCCCATGTACCCGGGTAGGGCAAGAGAAAAAAGAATAAACAGAGACAAAAGAATAGGGACGGGACCTGCCCCAGTGGGAGGGAGCTGTGAAGGAGGAAAGGTTTCCACACACTAGAAGCCCCTTCGCGGGTGGAGACTGCGGGTGGTGGAAGGCGGGAGCTTCGGAGCCGCAAGGAGAGCACAGCAACAGGGGTGCGGAGGGCAAAGTGAGGAGATTCCCGCACAGAGGATCGGTGCTGACCAGTACTCACCAGCGTGAGAGGCTTGTCTGCTCACCCACCGGGGCAGGCAGGGCTGGGAGCTGAGGCTCGGGCATCCGTGGGAGCGCAGGGAGAGGACTGGCAGCGTGAACACAGCCTGAAGGGGTTAGTGCACCACGGCTAGCTGGCAGGGAGTCCTGGAAAAAGTCTGGACCTGCCGAAGAGGCAAGAGACTTTCTTCCCTCTCTGTTTCCTGGTGCGCAAGGAGAAGGGATAAAGAGCGCTGCTTAAAGGAGCTCCAGAGATGGGCGCCAGCCGCGGCTAATAGCGCAGACGCTAGAGACAGGCATGAGACATTAAGGCTGCTGCTGCCGCCACCAAGAAGCCTGTGTGCGAGCACAGGTCACTCTCCACACCCCGCTTCCGGGGAGCCTGGGCAGCCTGCCACTGCCAGGGTCCCGGGATACAGGGATAACTTCCCCAGGAGAACGCACAGTGCGCCTCAGGCTGGTGCAACGTCACGCCGGCCTCTGCCGCCGCAGGCTCGCCCCACATCCGTATGCCTCCCTCTGCCCGGCCTGAGTGAGCCGGAGCCCCCTCATCAGCGCCTCCTTTAACCCTGTCCTGTCTGAGTGAAGAACAGATGCCCTCCGGCAACCTACACGCAGAGGCGGGGCCAAATCCAAAGCTGAACCCCGGGAGCTGCGCAAACAAAGAAGAGAAAGGGAAATCTCTCCCAGCAGCCTCAGGAGCAGCAGATGAAATATCCACAATCAACTTGATGTACCCTGCATCCGTGGAATACCTGAATAGACAACGAACCATCCCAAATTGAGGAGGTGGACTTTGAGAGCAAGATTTATTATTTTTTCCCCTTTTCCTCTTTTTGTGAGTGTGTATGTGTATGCTTCTGTGTGAGATTTTGTCTGTATAGCTTTGCTTTCACCATTCGTCCTAGGCTTCTATCCATCCGGTTTTTTTTTCTTACTTAAAAAGTTATTTTTTCCTTAATAATTTTTTTTATTTTAATAACTTTATTTTATTTTGCCTTACTTTATTTGATTTTCATTTATCCTCTTTCTTTCTTTCTTTCTTTCGTTCGTTCTACTTTTTCTCCCTTTTATTCTAAGCCGTGTGGATGAAAGGCTCTTAGTGCTACAGCCAGCAGTCAGTGCTGTGCCTCTGAGGTGGGAGAGCCAACTTCAGGACACTGGTCCACAAGAGACCTCCCAGCTCCACGTAATATCAAATGGTGAAAATCTACCAAGGATCTCCATCTCAACACCAAGACCCAGCCTCACTCAACAACCAGCAAGCTACAGTGCTGTACACCCTATGCCAAACAATTAGCAAGACAGGAACACAACCCCACCCATTAGCAGAGAGGCTGCCTAAAATCATAATAAGTCCACAGACACCCCAAAACACAACACCAGACGTGGACCTGCCCACCAGAAAGACAAGATCCAGCCTCATCCACTAGAACACAGGCACTAGTCCCCTCCACCAGGAAGCCTACACAACCCACTGAACCAACCTTAGCCACTGGGGACAGACACCAAAAACAACGGGAACTACGAACCTGCAGCCTGCAAAAAGGAGACCCCAAACACAGTAAGATAAGCAAAATGAGAAGACAGAAAAACACACAGCAGATGAAGGAGCAAGATAAAAACCCACCAGACCTAACAAATGAAGAGGAAATAGGCAGTCTACCTGAAAAAGAATTCAGAATAATGATAGTAAAGATGATCCAAAATCTTGGAAATAGAATGGAGAAAATGCAAGAAACATTTAACAAGGACCTAGAAGAACTAAAGATGAAACAGACAATGATGAACAACACAATAAATGAAAGTAAAAATACTCTAGAAGGAATCAATAGCAGAATAACTGAGGGATAAGAACAGATAAGTGACCTGGAAGATAAAATAGTGGAAATAACTACTGCAAAACAGAATAAAGAAAAAAGAATGAAAAGAACTGAGGACATTCTCAGAGACCTCTGGGACAACATTAAACGCACCAACATTCAAATTATCGAGATTCCAGAAGAAGAAGAGGAAAAGAAAAGGACTGAGAAAATATTTGAAGAGAGTATAGTTGAAAACTTCCCTAATATGGGAAAGGAAATAGTTAATCAAGTCCAGGAAGCACAGAGAGTCCCATACAGGATAAATCCAAGAAGAAACACGCCAAGACACATATTAATCAAACTGTCAAAAATTAAGTACAAAGAAAACATGATAAAAGAAGCAAGGGGAAAACAACAAATAACACACAAGGGACTCCCCATAAGGTTAACAGCTGATCTTTCAGCAGAAACTCTGCAAGCCAGAAGGGACTGGCAGGACATATTTAAAGTGATGAAGGAGAAAAACATACAACCAAGATTACTCGACCCAGCAAGGATCTCATTCAGATTTGATGGAGAAATTAGAAACTTTACAGACAAGCAAAAGCTGAGAGAGTTCAGCACCACCAAACCAGCTTTACAACAAATGCGAAAGGAACTTCTCTAGGCAAGAAACACAAGGGAAGGAAAAGACCTACAATAAGAAACCAAAAACAATTAAGAAAATGGGAATAGGAACATATATATTGATAATGACCTTAAACGTAAATGGATTAAAGGCTCCCACCAAAAGACACAGACTGGTTGAATGGATACAAAAACAAGACCCATATATTTGCTGTCTACAAGAGACCCACTTCAGACCTAGAGACACATACAGACTGAAAGTGAGGGGATGGAAAAAGATATTCCATGCAAGTGGAAACCAAAAGAAAGCTGGAGTAGCAATTCTCATATCAGACAAAATAGACTTTAAAATAAAGACTATTACAAGAGACAAAGAAGGACACTACATAATGATCAAGGGATTGATCCAAGAAGAAGCTATAATAATTGTAAATATTTATGCACCCAACATAGGAGCACCTCAATACATAATGCAAATACTAACAGCCATAAAAGGGGAAATTGACAGTAACACATTCATAGTAGGGGACTTTAACACCCCATGTACACCAATGGACAGATCATCCAGAATGAAAATAAATAAGGAAACACAAGCTTTAAATGATACATTAAACAAGATGGACTTAATTGATATTTATGGGACATTCCATCCAAAAACAACAGAATACACATTTTTCTCAAGTGCTCATGGAACATTCTCCAGGATAGATCATATCTTGGGTCACAAATCAAGCCTTGGTAAATTTAAGAAAATTGAAATTGTATCAAGTATCTTTTCCGACCACAACGCCATGAGACTAGATATCAATTATAGGAAAAGATCTGTAAAAAATACAAACACATGGAGGCTAAACAATACACTACTTAATAACGAAGTGATCACTGAAGAAATCAAAGAAGTAATCAAAAAATACCTAGAAACAAATGACAATGGAGACACGATGATTCAAAACCTATGGGATGCAGCAAAAGCAGCTCTACGAGGGAAGTTTATAGCAATACAATCCTACCTTAAGAAACAGGAAACATGTCGAATAAACAACCTAACCTTTCACCTAAAGCAATTAGAGAAAGAAGAACAAAAAAAACCCAAAGATAGCAGAAGGAAAGAAATCATAAAGATCAGATCAGAAATAAATGAAAAAGAAATGAAGGAAACGACAGCAAAGATCAATAAAACTAAAAGCTGGTTCTTTGAGAAGATAAACAAAATAGATAAACCATTAGGCAGGCTCATCAAGAAAAAAAGGGAGAAGACTCAAATCAATAGAACTAGAAATGCAAAAGGAGAAGTAACAACTGACACTGCAGAAATACAAAAGATCATGAAAGATCACTACAAGCAACTCTATGCCAATAAAGTGGACAACCTGGAAGAAATGGACAAATTCTTAGAAATGCACAACGTGCCAAGACTGAATCGGGAAGATATAGAAAATATGAACAGACCAATCACAAGCACTGAAATTGAAACTGTGATTAAAAATCTTCCAACAAACAAAAGCCCAGGACCAGATGGCTTCACAGGCGAATTCTATCAAACATTTAGAGAAGAGCTAACACCTATCCTTCTCAAACTCTTCCAAAATATAGCAGAGGGAGGAACACTCCCAAACTCATTCTACGAGGCCACCATCACCCTGATACCAAAACCAGACAAGGATGTCACAAAGAAAGAAAACTACAGGCCAATATCACTGATGAACATAGATGCAAAAATCCTCAACAAAATACTAGCAAACAGAATCCAACAGCACATTAAAAGGATCATACACCATGATCAAGTGGGGTTTATTCCAGGAATGCAAGGATTCTTCAATATACGCAAATCTATCAATGTGATTAACCATATTAACAAATTGAAGGAGAAAAACCATATGATCATCTCAATAGATGCAGAGAAAGCTTTTGACAAAATTCAACACCCATTTATGATAAAAACCCTGCAGAAAGTAGGTGTAGAGGGAACTTTCCTCAATATAATAAAGGCCATATATGACAAACCCACAGCCAACAACGCCCTCAAGGGTGAAAAACTGAAAGCATTTCCACTAAGATCAGGAACAAGACAAGGTTGCCCACTCGCCCCACTGTTATTCAACATAGTTTTGGAGGTCCTAGCCACGGCAATCAGAGAAGACAAAGAAATAAAAGGAATCCAAATTGCGAAAGAAGAAGTAAAGCTGTCACTGTTTGCAGATGACATGATACTATACATAGAGAATCCTAAAGAAGCTACCAGAAAACTACTAGAGCTAATCAATGAATCTGGTAAAGTAGCAGGATACAAAATTAATGCACAGAAATCTCTGGCATTCCTATACACTAATGATGAAAAATCTGAAAGTGAAATCAAGAAAACACTCCCATTTACCATTGCAAGAAAAAGAATAAAATATCTAGGAATAAACCTACCTAAGGAGACAAAAGACCTGTATGCAGAAAATTATAAAACACTGACGAAAGAAATTAAAGATGATACAAATAGATGGAGAGATATACCATGTTCTTGGATTGGAAGAATCAACATTGTGAAAATGACTCTACTTCCCAAAGCAATCTATAGATTCAATGCAATCCCTATCAAACTACCACTGGCATTTTTCACAGAACTAGAACAAAAAATTTCACAATTTGTATGGAAACACAAAAGACCCCGAATAGCCAAAGCAATCTTGAGAACAAAAAATGGAGCTGGAGGAATCAGGCTGCCTGACTTCAGACTATACTACAAAGCTACAGTAATCAAGACAGTATGGTACTGGCACAAAAACAGAAAGATAGATCAATGGAATAGGATAGAAAGCCCAGAGATAAACCCATGCACATATTGTCAACTAATCTATGACAAAGGAGGCAAGAATACACAATGGAGAAAAGACAGCCTCTTCAATAAGTGGTGCTGGGAAAACTAGACAGGTACATGTAAAAGTATGAGATTAGATCACTCCCTAACACCATACACAAAAATAAGCTCAAAATGGGTTTAAGACCTAAATATATGGCTTCCCTGGTGGCACAGTGGTTGAGAGTCTGCCTGCCGATGCAGTGGACATGGGTTCGTGCCCCAGTCCAGGGAGATCCCACATGCCGTGGAGCGGCTGGACCCGTGAGCTGTGGCTGCTGAGCCTGCGCGTCTGGAGCCTGTGCTCCGCAACAGGAGAGGCCACAACAGTGAGACCAAAAGACAGCCCTCAGAATGGGAGAAAATATTTGCAAATGAATCAACTGACAAAGGATTAATCTCTAAAATTTACAGGCAGCTCATGCAGCTCAATAACAAAAAAATAAACAACCCAATCCAAAAATGGGCAGAAGACCTAAATAGACATTTCTCCAAAGAAGATATACAGACTGCCAACAAACACATGAAAGAATGCTCAACATCATTAATCATTAGAGAAATGCAAATCAAAACTACAATGAGATATCATCTCACACCAGTCAGAATGGCCATCTAAAAACAAACCACCCAATCCAAAAATGGGCAGAAGACCTCAGTAGACATTTCTCCAAGGAAGATATACAGACTGCCAACAAACACATGAAAGAATGCTCAACATCATTAATCATTAGAGAAATGCAAATCAAAACTACAATGAGATATCATCTCACACCGGTCAGAATGGCCATCGTCAAAAAGTCTAGAAACAATAAATGCTGGAGAGGGTGTGGAGAAAAGGGAACATTGTTGCACTGCTGGTGGGAATGTGAATTGGTACAGCCACTATGTAGAATAGTATGGAGGTTCCTTAAAAAACTACAAATAGAACTACCATATGACCCAGCAATCCCACTACTGGGCATATACCCTGAGAAAACCATAATTCAAAAAGAGTCATGTACCAAAATGTTCATTGCAGCTCTATTTACAATAGCCAGGAGATGGAAAGAACCTAAGTGTCCATCATCGGATGAATGGATAAAGAAGATGTGGCACATATATACAAGGAATATTACTCAGCCATAAAAAGAAACGAAATTGAGCTATTTGTAATGAGGTGGATGGACCTAGCATCTGTCACACAGAGTGAAGTAAGTCAGAAAGAGAAAGAAAAATACCGTATGCTAACACATATATATATAGAACTTAAGAACAAAAAAATGTCATGAAGAACCTAGGGGTAAGACAGGAATAAAGACACAGACCTACTAGAGAATGGACTTGAGGATATGGGGAGGGGGAGGGGGAAGGGTAAGCTGTTAAAAAGTGAGAGAGTGGCATGGACATATATTCACTACCAAACATAAAATAGACAGCTAGTGGGAAGCAACCGCATAGCACAGGGAGATCAGATAGGTGCTTTGTGACCACCTAGAGGGGTGGGATAGGGAGGGTGGGAGGGAGGGAGATGCAAGAGGGAAGAGACATGAGTTCGTACGTATATGTATAACTGACTCACTTTGTTATAAAGCAGAAACTAACACACCATTGCAAAGCAATTATACTCCAATAAAGATGAAAAAAATACATAACTAAATTTCTTAGTAAATTAGTCTTGGAATGAACTGTTATTAAATTTACAAAGGGTCGCAGTCAAAGAGAGCAAAAAGTAACCACATGTTACACGATAAAATGTACAACTTCTCCCATAAACAGTAAGTTAAGACAAGGATACCTGTTTTCCCCAGCAGTATCAACATTGTATTAGAGTTTCTAGACAATAAAAAAGGCCCCCACAAAAAAAAAAAAAAAAAAAAAAAAGACATAAAGATTGAGAGGGAAAATAGAAAAACACTGTCATTATTTGTAGATGGAAAAATACATATCCATTAAAAATTCCAAGAAAATTCATAGGAAAAAAATAGAAAATAGTTCTATAAAATTGCTAAATTTAACATCAATACAGAAATATCAGTAGTGTTTAATATCCCCAATTACCAAATTTTAAAAATCAGTATAAACATTTTAAAATAAAATTAAAATAACTCTCCAAAATTAAAAGAAAAAGAGATTCTTTTTTAAAAATAGGAGAAAAATAAATATAAGTACAGAGCCAGGATCATAAACCTATGACTAATAGAGGTGACAGAAAGAGAAAGCAAAGAAAAGGGAAGGAAGCAAGTTACCAAAAATGAAAATGGAAAGTTTCCCAGAACTAAAGAGAAAGAGTTTCCAAATAGAATAGGACCATTGATTGTCCAGGATAATGACCATATGAAAACACACAATCTTCATATTATTGAAACTGGACATTATGAGAAATTTTATAAGCTTCTGCGGCAGAGGCGTGAGGGATAGCAGGCAGAGGCTGGATTTCACATGTAAAGGATCAAGAATCATAAAAAAGAAAAAATGAATCAAGAATCAGAATATCAGACTTCTTAGACTCTTTAACAACAAACAACCAATAATAAACAAAATGAAAGCTTAAAGAAAGTATATAGATACCTTACACATTCCAAGGTAAAAATATTTCTGATCTTGACTTTTGTACCCGGCAAGCTATCCATCAAGCGTAAGGTTAGCTACTGGAGGGTGTGCTCAAACACAATACAATAGTCAATCAAAAATCAGTGTAAATATTCCAAGTAGAAAGGGCTTTCATAAAGGGAATTTGAAGATTACACAGCCAATGGTGTTGCTAGCGAAGTCGGTTTCAGAGAAAGAGCTGAATTCCTTCCCAGTTGCCTGCAGCCCCCCTCCCCCCGGCCAGGGCTATTCTCAAGAGCTTGCAGTTCGTCTAGGTCTGCATGTAACTGCCACTAGAGAAAAACGTCTTTTCCTCTGCCTTCCAAAAATCTCGTGCAAGTACTTGTCTTTGGGAGGCTCTAACTCAAAATGCTATGAGAAAAAGAATTATGGAAAAAGGAGTTTCAAACTCCTTCCATGCAATGCAGAGAACATTTAAAAAAAAAAAAAAAGGATGACGGTGATGCTACATGTACAACAGACAATCTTTCACAGGAACAGCAAGATGTGGGACCCAGAAACAGGCCAACCAGAGAGAAAGGAAAGAGATTCCCAGGATGATAGTGAAGAGAAATCTGGGAGGATGGCAAAATACCAGGTCCTGTACAGGTCAAAGCAAGAGGGCCAAAGAATCCAGGAATGATATTTCCAAGAGAAAAAGAAATGGGAACCTAATGATGAAGCTGTGAGCCATACTGACACAATCCTAATCATGAAAACTAAAAATCAGTATTCAATTATGTATGACCAAAATTGTTAATAAATCAACTGTCCAAAATAAGGGATATTGATAAATTTTGTCATATTCAAAGAATGAAATGCTAGCCAGAAATCAGCGGATTAACTAGAGATATGTGTATTGACATCTGCTGTTTGTGGTTACATACATATCAGTTAAAAAGTAAATAATACGCTAATCCCAAACTCCCAATCCTTCTCTCCCCACCCTACCCGCCTTGGCAACCAGAAGTCCATTCTCTATGTCTGTGAGTCTGTTTCTGTTTCATGGATGTATCACTTTGCTGTACAGCAGAAATTAATACAACATTGTAAATCAAATATACTTCAATAAATTTTTTAAAAAGTAAATGATATAGATTGTATATTCACAAAATTTATGATGGTGGTTGAATAGAAGGAAACAAGGAAGGAAAGAGGAAAGGTAATGATTTATAATGGGAATATAGGGGAATTTAATCTATTTGCAGTTACATATTATTTTTTAATGATCTGAAACCAGTATTACTAACAATGTGCTCATCTTGGGTAGTGAGTACATGGCATTTGATGCAGTGTCCTTGTATGTTCTGTGTTATTTTCTCAATCCAAAAAAGATTTCAAAAAGCAATTTGCCTATCCAGCCCCTGGATAGCCACAGAAGCCATGTCTTTAGTAGAGAATTCAAGAGGAATGTGGTCTATAATTTTGTGATTAAGCAATCTGGATCAGTTTTTCCATTTCAGAACCTTCTGAATTAAAGTCTCATAGTGATAAGTGCAGTAAGCATCACTACTGGCTATTAATAGATCAGCCTCCTATAGGTCACATCCTCCCATTAAGAACGCTTTGCTCTGCTACCATCAGACCAAGATACTGACAATAATAACAAACCTTTCTATACATTTGCCAAGAACTTGCAAGGTCAACTTTTATTGGGTGTTTAATGTGCCAGTAAGTGTTAGCTGCGTCCATGTATATTGTCTCGCATGACCCCTCGGAGCCCTAATTGCACAATATGAGAGAAGAAATGCAACGTTTAAAATAGGCAAACCTGAGCCTGAAACTTTGCTCCATCCTTTACACTCTATGTGACCTTGAAGCTACAAAATATCTCTGAGCCAGTTTTCTCACATGTAAAATGTAAGAGTTAAAGGTCAAATAAGATGACATCTATAAAGAGCCGAACATGGACCTGAGGAAGCCCTCAGTGAATGTTACCTCCCTCATTTCACAGAAGAAAGGACCAAAATTCTGAGGGGTTCAGGGATGTGACTCTGATCACAAAAAAATGATAGAATCAAGGAGGCGTGGCAGTAAAGAGCATGGACTCTGGAGCCAGGCTGGCAGCGTACAAATCCCAGCTCAGCCACTTACCAGCTATGTAACCTTAGGCAAGTTGTTTAATCTCTCTGTGCCTTAGTTTCCACGTATGTAAAATAAGAACGGTAAGGGCAACTATTTCATAGGGTTGTTATAAAGATTAAGTAAACAAACAGAACCTGGCATATAATAAACACTATGTAATTTAATTAATAATAAGTCAATAACCCAATATATGGAAATATATTGGAATATATGGAAATTAATAATAAGTCAATAACCCAATATATGGAAATTCATACTGCATGGAAGGAAGTGTAGAGCAGCTTCTTACACTGAACTATAGCTGCCTCCGCCAGCAGGGGTGGTGATATGTGGACACTATGTTTTGAAGGGTGGTTTGCTTCTGTTTTTGTCAAGTTTTAGTGGGAAGAGTGGTGCCTAAAAGAAAGAGAAGTAAAGATAAAGGTGAAGTTTGTCATTAACATCATTAATTCTTACCCATGGGTTATGCACTTTTCATCTCTTTTGTATTTTTTTGCAAGTTGCAGCTAAGGCAATCAGCAAGTTTATGAGAGCTAAATCTTGAGATTCAACTACAGTAATAGGCTCACATGCTTGCAATGAAATATGGACAAGTCTCTGCTCTTCTGTGACATGTCCATTTCTTCCTTTCACCAGCAGCCATGAGGGACTAGCTGGCACCACTTCCCCATTTTCCTCTTCCTGAAGGGCATGCATAACTCACTTAATTGCTTCACACTACAGTACACTGCTATTTAAACCAGTCTGTTTCTTTCCACTGTAACAGCATGGAAATAAATAAGCAATTTTCATACATTAGGAAACATAAGCATGCCAGAGTCTAATTTATACTTATGTGATTAATAAACCAGAGCACTTAGATGAAGTAAACTGTACCATACGAACACTATTGCGTTAGAGCAGTCGTTTGGGTATGAGGTATCACCCACAGTTGTCTCACTGCTGGGCTCAGTAAACAGCCCCAATATGGGAACGCATGGAACTTCCCCAGGGCAAAAACTCTCCTTCGGGATGAAAAATGAAGGCTAAGAAATGGAGAGACAAATTTCTTGCTTTTGTAAGTGGTATTGGCTTTGTGTGAGCTATGAGCCGGCTGCAGGACTCTGTGCAAATATGTTTTCTGTGCCTTGTTTATTAATGGACAGAAAAGCTAGCCTGAAAATGAAATTGATTTTATTCACTTAGGATTTTATACTCCATTGCACAACCACAACCCAGCAAATTCTTCATTAAGAGAGATAATTACTTTAATGAAGATTAAATATAATTTAAAATTCACATTTATCTTTATCTACCTAACGCAGGTCAGAATTAGCCGAAAATGGTTAGAGAAGTGGGAAGGAATGGATTTCTCCAAAAAGTCTCCATCTGTTTATGTGGAGATGGGTCTGATCTGACCGTCATCCTGCCTTTCTTTCTCTTTCTCCTCTTCCTCTCCTTTTGTCCATTAGTGTCTCCCACATCAAGCCCAAATGAAACCTTCTGCTTTTGGATAACCCTCATTTGGGGATGTTTGGCAGAGACAGCAGGATAGCGGCAATTTATACCCAGGACGCTCAATGATCTTTGAAAAGCTGTATCTATGTTGGGCATATGGGGGGAAAACATTAAGATTAAAGAAACTGTGACAGGTTGGTTTTAGAAATATCCTCCTTCCTTGAGACAGGGAGTGTCTACTCCACCTGTCAAAGATAGGAAGCCACGGATAATATTAAACTGATTGGTATTACTCATCGTTTCATGTGGTGTTAGAATTATTCCTCATGAATGGCATTTGAGCACTGCTGTGGAAAGAGCTCAGGAGACAGAAAAACAAGAGCTTAACTTCTAGCTTCTCCTCTTAGCAAAGGTATGACCTTAAAAACATTTCTTAACATCTCAGAGTCTGGGCTCCTTATGTGTAAAACGGAACTAATAATGCCCATCTTAAGTTCAGAGATTTAAAGTACCTGACATTGAGTAGGTACTCATAAATGCAATATACTTCCATGCTGAATCATGAGTTGTCATCTGAAAGCTCCAGAGCACTATAGCAATGGCCCAATTATCCATAGGCGACAGCAACACTTGATTCTGCAGAAGTGACCAGTGAGTTTTGCCCCAGGCTCTTGCTGAAGGAGGGGGAAAGGGAAGCACGGCCTCCTCAAACCCTCTAGCACAGATAGGCACAGGCCTGAGTGTTCCAACATTCAATTTCCAGGGATGAAAACTAAGTCTGGCTTAGTAGGAAGGTACAACGGACTCCCAGAGGCAATATTTCAAATAATAGCTCTCATTTACTAAATATCAATGGGATGTGACACATTATATACAGTATCTTATTAGCATGACTGTATAATTTATCATCTAAATTAGGACACTTTCAGAGTGAAAGGGGATGCTATGCATAATTACATCAAGACAACAGGTATAATCCTGGATGGTCTTGGGCAAACTGAATCTATGGTTCCCCCATGTTTAATCAGTGCAATCACTCTATGAGATATAAAATACTCCCTATTCTGCAGGAGCAGAGGATGATTCCGAGGGATTAAACGTGACAAGCCCAAGCACATACAAACTAGCAAGTGGCAGACTCAGGGTTGAACCTCAGTCTATAAGATGCAAGAGGTTCTTCCCTCCTTGAAACCCCTTAGTCATGATACCAGCTGCCAAACAACAGCATTAATTTTGTTTTGAAAGCCTGCCTTTATTGAGTGAATAACATATTTCAAGCTCTGGGTCATGACTTCCAAATGCTATCAAGAAAGAGGGCCAAAAAATGGGTGAAATGAAAGCAAAATTAGGCCGGTAAAGGCAGTCACATCCTAATGAGAATCAGGCTCTTTATGAAGGCTCAGTGCAGCCTGAATACCAAAGGCCTGAGTTAATGCTTATTCAAGCATGGAGAATGACCGTCAATAGGGCCAGACATCAATAAGCCTCCTTCCTATGTGCTGGTCTATATTCTCATGCACCCAATGAACTCCTAGATCTAGGTCAATTCACTGCTGATTTTTTTTTTTTTTTTTTTTGCTTTACGCGGG
>NW_006783288.1:2613278-2682757 GCF_000442215.2 Lipotes vexillifer
TGGGGGATCTTCCCGGACCGGGGCACGAACCCGTGTCCCCTGCATCGGCAGGCGGACTCTCAACCACCGCGCCACCAGGGAAGCCCCCTGCTGATTTTTAATGATCTGCAATCTCAAATAAATTTGCTTCACTTCTGTAACATGCCAGGATCTATTCCTTCCCACAGAGCTTAATAGGTATAAAAATGCTGAGAGACGATCAACATTCAGTCCTCTCCATGATGTTTCAATAGGTGAAATAGATGGGGGTCGTATAATCTCATCCTTTACCCCTTTAGCCAAACAGCCAATCACTATTTGAGTTTTACTGGTCTCTTTACACAACAGGAGCAGGGCCAGTCTGGCCTCTATTAAAAGTGAGGCACACCGGCAGAGACAAGAGAACTTATATTCTGGCAGAGAACAAACAGCTCAAATTAGTCATAGATTCCAAGCATTCTCAGTCACCACTCCCTAATGAAAAACCACCTTCAGAGACCAAGTGTGACCCTGACCAGATAGTTCAGTGATCCGGTAAAAGATCCCACTTGAGACATAAGCCAAAATTCAACCCTGCTTTTCTGACAGTGTGTGGTCTTGCTATTTAAATCACCCACTCTGACCTTCAGATTCCTCAACTATAAAATGTTGCTTCTCAAACTTTAGAGCCTGTTAAAACACATTCCTGGGGCCCGAGCTTGGAGATTCTGTTTTATTAGGTGTGGTGTGGAGCCACAGGATTTGCATTGCTAGTTTCCAAGTCATGATAATGATGACGCTGCCCATGGACCACACTTTGAATAGTACTAAATTGTCTCAATAATGCCGACTTCACAATTTGTGTAAAGATCTGAAGAGATGTAGGGATCCTTAGCAGAGCTGCTGACTCATGATGCCTCTCGATCAACATGTATTCTTTGAAGAGAGGCAGAACAAAAGTCCAAGAATATTAGTAGGAAGAAAACACGGGGACATTTAACCATTTCTAATATACCAGGTACAAGATTTAATTACATTCCAGTCCCCCTTGTTATAATACATTCTCTGTGGCAATTAAAATGGGGTCCCAGTCTCAAATTGTGAATGTACCCAAAGGCTTCCCAGTTCTCCGGGTTTTGTGTTTTGAATCACAAAACACAGTTTTTTGCTCACAAGTTCCTTGCAGCCTCTAGGCTCAGCTGCATCACCATGGCATCCAAACTCCGTTTAAAATCATCTTGACTACTACTTAAAAAATAAAACATAAATCTTCCCCTTAGAATAGTTTTCAGGAAATAGATGAACTGACATTTACTTTGCTGAAACCAGGAATCCCCTCTTATACTAATTGTCAATCCTCTGATCAGCTAGAGTCCTTGAGTTTGTCCTTGTCTAATGTACCTCAGTGATCGGGGAACTCGCTCCCCCCGACTTTCATTCCAGTTTTCTCTCTTCACAACGTTATTTAATCTCTCGGTTGCAGCTTCTTAGGATTAGCTACAGCATCTATTAATAGTTTTACTTTTGTTTACAGTTCCAAGGGGAGAAAAATGGCTCATTCCTTTTCTCCAATCTAGAAGATACGTCTTATGGCAGCAGGAGGAAGATGCACAGGCCCCGTGAATAACCTGTTTCCACAATCATTCCACTGTAAAGATGTTAATGTGTTTCTCTGCCGAATGGATCCATTTACTAGGCAGAACAAGCTGGATATAAACTCTTTCATTGCTTTCAGCACACTGATTATCTTCCTGTGTCACCTACTGTATAATGCAAAAATGTTAACAAAAGCACTAACTGAAGACATTACTGGGAATTAAAAAACAAAGAACCATCAGTTGTCACTAAATATGCCTTTCATGTTTCCAAATGAAATGCATTTGCGCACTCAAGAAATAGGATAGAAACGTGCAGGCCTGCCATTGTCAGATGCAAACATCTTCATTAGATTTTGATCCAGCTGCTGCAAGATATATAAAAAGAGCTATCAAATCTGGCAACTCAGTATTGGTTATTTTAGGAAAATTCAAAAAAAAACATCCCTGAACCTGCACTGATTTTTTCAGACAACTTCCCTGGCAGGACAGTTGGTTTGGAAAGAGTAGCATTAAAGACCTCTGCCAAGCCTGCCCCTCGAAATGGTACCACAAAGGACGCATGGCCTGTGGCTGTTAAAGACAGGCCGCAATTGCAGAGTCGACCTGTGTTCCTGGATACTTGAGCTGCAAATCTCTGCCTCTCACCCCCCAAATGTCCTATTCTGACCTAACAGCATCTCCTTAAAAGCATATGAGTTAACGTGGCCAAACCCGGGTCTTTACAGACCAAAATGAAAAGATTAGTATGCGATGTCTCATAACATCCTTTCTCTGTTGTAAGAAATCTTCCTATGCATATTGGCAGTCAGCTCATTTCTAGCATGTTACTTGCCACAGACACTGGCTGTTTAAAAAGGAGAAAAAGTGTAGTCAAAGGAGCAAGCAGGGAAGGGAAGAAGAAAGAAAAAAGAGGGAGGAAAGGAAAAGAGAAGGGGAAAGAGAAAGAGTCAAGGTTTCAAGGATGGTGTATAGAGGAGGTTATAAAAAGCAAACCAGAAATGTCAAAATTACCTACAATTCTTCCTTTGAATTCTGTTGAAACAGAGGAGATCCTACAAAATCCTGAAGAGCATACATATTAATCACAGCCCCTAGCACCTTGACTTGGGGACCTCTTCAGTCAGGCTCAAGTCTCTGGAGGCTTCTGAGGGATACCAAAGAACTCACAGAAAACAGTCAGAGATGTCACTGTCATCCACAAACGGCTCTCTCCCTGCGAGGTCTATACATCTCTCTACTTATGACAAAGAGAAACGCAAATTATGACCACTATTATTCAACGTCAGTCAACAAGGAGGGCAGAACACGTGGACCACTAACTAAATCTGCTTTAAAGATTTTTGGCTCTGCCTTTAACTTGTGCACTATATTATCTATTTTACAGTCAAAAGTAAATTGAAATGCTCAAAATATTGATGTAACATCACATCCGTTATTTGAATTAGGTACAAGGGCTCATTGGGAGGATCAATTCATTATATTTATATTGTTATTAAAACTATGACCCAAATCTAAATGCTCTTGAGACCCACAATGTATTTCTCCTTGCATAGAACACCCCACTCCTTCAGAACCCCACCTTTTCTGCGCTCACTTCCGCAGCACATATACTAAAATCAGAACGGTACAGAAAAGATTAACATGGCCCCCGCACAAGGATGACATGAAAATTCGTGAAGCACTCCCTATCTTTTAAATTTAAAAAAATAATAAACTTTATTAATTTTTAAAAAAGCATTTTTGAAGAGTGACCTCCTTTTCTGCAGTGCTCTAGCTGGCTATCAGCTTCCATCTTGCCAACTGGTTTAGTCAATGGAGTCAGATTGATAAGAGAAGCACAAGTTGAGGCCCATGCTTCCTCCACCCAGAGTGGGACTTGGAGTTGGGAGCCTACTGCAGCCGGACGATCTTTCTAAAATGTGAATCTGTTCACGAGGCGCCTCTGCGTAACACCATTCAGCGATTTCCTACTGCCCTTCAGATAAAATCACATTCCTTCTGTGTGACTACAGGCTAGTTATTAAACCTCTCTCTGGCTCAATTTCCTCTTCTATAAAAATGGTGATAATAATCGTGAAGAAAATGTATGTGAAGTCCTTAGAACAAAGTTAATCAATGCTCAATATTATTATTATTGATGGTATCCAACTAGCCCTGTTTCTTCTCTGTTCCCCTGGACTCTCTTGAAGCCACACTCAGCGATGAGTTCCGGAACTCTCCCATGATCTTTCTAGCCCTTATGCCTTGGCCTGTGTGGTTTTGTTTTTCTGTTTCTTTTTTTCCTGTTGCTGACACTCTCTGCCTCCTCTTCACCCTCAGCCAGTTTCACTCCTATTAATTTATAAACTGTCAGCTTAAAGGCATATTATCAAGGTTTGCTTCCCCCAATATATGCATGAATTGCATACTTCCTCTACTATAATATGCATATGATGCATTACTATAACATCTTGCTTCACTGAAATGCTCATAAAGGACCCAAGATTAGATTTGCCTTTTGCTCACCACTGTATTTCTCAGTAGCAAGCAAAGTACTCAGGGCGGACCGGATTATAACGCAACAGAAAAAGAAATCCTAGCAAATTACAACAAAGACAAAAGACTAGTCCTTTTGTGTGTGTGTGGTGAAGGCAAGTGCAGTGTTTATTGTAAGGTACCATACAAGGAGTCTGGGACAGCTAGAGCTCAAAAAGCCCAAACTCCCAGATGGATTTGGGCAGAGCCTTTATTTTTTTTAAGATTAATCCTTGATCACACTACAATAATCACAGGACAGCCCCACAGTGTTTTCACGCCAAGTCCCATGTCACCCCAGACCCTATGACATTGCTTATCTCAGGGTAGAGAGAAAGGGAACCTAGTAATTGTTCACTTCCTCTCTTAAAACTTCCATTCAGAAGCGGCACATCTAACTCCTCCTCACATTCATTGTCCAAGGCAAGTCACATGGAAAAGCCTGATGTCGATCAGGTGAGAAATCCTTATGCAGAAAGGATGCTACAGAGAGGGAAACTACAATATTTAGTGATCTGTAATAGATACAACAGATCTCAATAAGTGTTAATTTAATAAAATATTTCTTTGCTGCAAGTTGACAAACACAAACCCCACACCAATTAAAATCTGACCAGAAACTTCTCTGCTACTCAAAGAGATATCCATTTTGGAAATTTTTTATTTTTTTTACAAAGTCATGATTTCTGCCACAGGCACCAGTTGCATGTCTGTGTGATCACAGTTTACAAACCATACCAGTATGGATACCACTGTGAGTAAAGAATAACAATTAGGTTCAACAACAACAACAAAAATCTTCATGGTTTGATTCCTTACTCCATGCAATATGAATATGGACATGTGAGGTTAGAGCCAGTCTAATAGAAATATATGGCAAAAAGGGAACCTTCAAAATCATCTTCTCTGATCTCTCGGAGGAGACCCAAAAAAGCCAAGTGACTTGCCAAGTGCAAACAGCTAAATAGTAACAGAGTTGGGACTAAAATGTTAATCACCAATTTTAAAGCAAGTGCTCTTTCAATTATAGTGTAACCTTCCCATAAGGAATGTCACGTAATGTGAATGACTGGAAGAGATCACCCTTTAACAGATGAGGAAACTGAAACCCAGGGAGGTAAAGGGACTTTCTCAAAGCTATCCACAGTGTGGTTCCATTTTGCTTGGCCACATAAGACCTTAGGGAAACATAAGTTGTTTCAGCATCTAGGATAGTACCTGCTCTTCACTGAGGGCTCAAAGAAATATATGTTGAAGTGAATTGATCTGAACTGAATTGAATGAATTGAATTGAGCTGAAATGACACAAAATGTAGAGATGCTTTTTTTTTTTTCCATTACAAAGCTTTTGTTTCCATTTCCTCTGGAGTTGTAGACTTGTCAGTCCATCAAGTTACACACCAACAACTGTGACTTTGTTAGTTTCTCCTCTATAATATCCTTGTTTGCTGTTCCCTCTACATTTATAACTGCCATCCTCTTTTGTTTTGTTTTGTTTTGTTTTTTGCAGTACGCGGGCCTCTCACTGTTGTGGCCTCTCCCGTTGTGGAGCACAGGCTCCAGACGCGCAAGCTCAGCAGCCATGGCTCAGAGGCCCAGCCGCTCCGCGGCATGGGGGATCTTCCCGGACCGGGGCACGAACCCATGTCCCCTGCATCGGCAGGCGGACTCTCAACCACTGCACCACCAGGGAAGCCCTGCCATCCTCTTTTGAGCAGAAACAAATAAATATCTAGAAATCTTGTCATCTCAAGACATTTACAAAACAACATAGGATCTGGAAAGCAAAAACACCAGTGACAAGGGCCCTTGAAAGATCATTAGACAAAGAACTTTATTCCCTCTGAGCTAAGAGGTCACCTAAAAAAGTGACATAACCCAGATGCTCCTAAGCCACAGGAACAAATGCCATTAAGTTGCTGTCTCCTGACAAACGAGTGATATGTACGAAGAATAAGAATTAAATTTAGACAGAGAATACAGATTCTGGCTGGGCTCCAGGGATGAGGAATATTAAATAAGAAAGAAACAATAGTGCTGTCAAGTCTGATTGTTTAAAACATAAAACTCTTTCCATATGGCTTGAGATGAATAGAGTTGCACAGTATTGGGATGCTCTGTAGAGTCACACAAAGAAAGAACAGTATATACCATTTGGGTTGAAAATCTTGACTCTGCTTTCTTTTTCTTCTTATGACCCACCCAGGCACATAGATATTTGAAAATAACAATAGGAAAAGCATATTATGAAGCCTCTTTACTATATCACAGATTTGATTATAGTGTAAAAAATGGATGGGCTTTGTAGTGAGAGAGAATTTGGTTCCAACCCTGAAAATACTCCTTCTTACTGTTTGACATAAGCCTCATCTTTCTCACCTGTATGTAGAGGCTATATTTTTATGGCATATGGATGTGCTAAGGATTAAGTGGGATAATAGATATAAAGTGACTGTCATTTAGTAGGCATTTATTACAATGTACTTTCTTTAGTTTTTCCTTTAAACACATGAAGATGCAATAATCCACATAGCAGCTCATATAAATCTGTGATGAGATGAGATAAATTTTTTCTCACAGACAACAAATTAAGAGATGCGGGCATTTTATGCCTTAAATTAATTAACATAGATTTACTGAGAACTACTAATAGGCAAAACTCTGTGGTAGTACTATAAAGGTTACCAAGTCTTACTGCACAGGATCTATAAAATTAAAGCATTTGTTGAAGCCCTTTTTCATCAGTTATGATAATATGTAATCAAGATTACCTGGCCTCTTAAGTATTTGTTTTTCTTTATGGGATGTATGTGTTTAGTATAAAAAAATAATAAAAAACAACCCACTCAGACTCAAGCTAGAATCTATGGGGTTTATTTCATACCCCATTGAAACACACCAGATTGTTAAGAAATTATTTGTTTCCAACCAATTTTGTGTTACACGTATATATCTATAACTTTGTCTGTATCCATATATCTTCTTGTAATTATGGCAGAAAGAGCACTATGCTGTGGGTTTAAGCCCTGCCTACCCATATTCTAGTGGGAATAAGAATTGCCATTGTGTTTCTTTCTAGAATCTAGATTTCCTCATTGTAAAATCAGATTTCCTAAATAGATGATTTCTGAAGTCACTCCCATATACAAAAGTTAAAATATAGTATAAAATATTGATACTTATGACTCTTTACTAATATGTGTGTGTGTGCATTTATGAAAAATATGTTTGTTTCCCAAAACACAACTCTATAGAAATTTCATGGAGATAGATACCATCATATGAATGCAGTTTCACATTATACCAAGTTTCAATGAACAGAAGGTTCTCAGAAGACTTTCAAAGTGCTGTTTCCTTCAGTACCCCCTGGAACAGTCCAGAGATGGAGTCGAGGGTAATACCAGGGCTCTTCTCCTTTGCCCTCTTGGGGCTACTACACAACAGAGGAATGATCATAGGCCAGATGGACACACAGTTTGGGGAGGTTTAACTGATCTCATGATGCCTTACCTATGGTTCCAGTTAAAACCCTTGAGCCCCATCTCATGAGTAACAGGGACAGGAAAAATAAAAGACACTTTGGTAGGATCAGGGGAAGTACAGTGTGCATTTCCCCCACACACTCGGCCCCGGGAAGGCTGCTGGGCTCCCAGGCCAGGTCCCCCAACCTCTGAGGCCCCCTCCAGCTGTGGCAGTCCTAGGGGCATAGGAGGGAGGCAGGGCGAGAAGAGGAGAGGCAGACAGGTATGGGCCCTCTGGGATCAGAGGACTGGGGGGAGCACATCTAGCGTTTCCCCTGCCCACTTGGGCCCAGTGAGCCTGCTGGGGACCTGGACCTGGTCCTCCGCCCCCCAAGGCCAGAGGCACACCTGGGCCCCTTCTGCTGTGTTGAGTCTAAGACCCACCCCCACGCCCCCCAGGGACTTTTCCAGCCCTGTGGGTCCTAGGCATAGGCCCCACCCACCACCCAAACCCTGCCCCTGCCTAAGCCCCACTCCCCACAGCCAAGGCCTTTTCCGGCTTTTTTTTTTTCCTCCTCTTTTTTACTATTGTGGTTCTGTTTTACCTCCGATTGCTGTTTCATCAATATTTTTACTTTTTTATTCTTTCTAACACATCTGTTAGTTTTCTGATCTAATTTTATTTTTTACTCTTACTTATTGTTCTGCTCTTTTATTTCTTTTTTCTTTTTTTTTTTTTTTTTGCCACCCCCCTGTGGCTTGCATGATCTTGGTTCGACAGAGCTCTTGCAGTTGGAGCTCTGAATCTGAACCACTCGACTAACAGAGAACCTCAGATCCCAGGGAATATTCATCAGAGTGAGGTATCACAGGAGTCCTCATCTTGGCACCAAGATCCAACTCTACCCAACAGTCTACAAACTCCAGTGCTGGAAGCCTCAGGCCAAACAACCAGTAAGACAGGAACACAATCACACCCATCAAAAAAAAATAAAATGAGATGACAAAAAAGTATATCACAGATGAAGGAGCAAGGTAAAAACCAACAAGACCAAATAAATGAAGAGGAAATAGGCAACTAACTTGAAAACAAATTCAGAGTAATGATAGTAAAGATGATCCAGAATCTTGGAAATAGAATGGAGGCATGGATTGAGAAAATAAAAGAAACATTTAAAAAAGATCTAGAAGAACTAAAGAACAAACAAACAGAGATGAACAACACAATAACTGGAATGAAAAATACACTAGAAGGAATCAATAACAGAATGACTGAGGGAGAAAATGAACAAGTGAACTGGAAGACAGAATGGTGGAAATAATTGCCGAGGAGCAGAATAAAGATAAAAGAATGAAAAGACTTGAAGACAATCTCAGAGACCTCTGGGACAACACTAAATGCACCAACATTCGAATTATAGGAGTCCCAGAAAAAGAAGAGAAAAAGAAAGGGTCTGAGAAAATATTTGAAGAGGTTATAGCGGAAAATTCCCTAACAAGGGAAAGGAAATAGTCACCTGAGTCCAGGAAGTGCAGAGAGTCCCATGCAAGATAAACCCTAGGAGAAAAACATCAAGAACATATTAATCAAACAAACAAAAATTGAATTCAAAGAAAAAATATTAAAAGCACCAAGGGAAAAGCAAAAAATAAAATACAAAGGAATCCCCATAATGTTACCAGCTGATTTTTCAGTGGAAACTCTGCAGGCCAGAAGGGAGTGGCAGGATATACTTAAAGTGATGAAAGAGAAAAACCTACAACCAAGATTACCCTACCAATCAAGGATCTCATTCAGATTCGATGGAGAAATCAAAATCTTTTCAGACAAGCAAAAACTAAGAGAATTCAACACCACCAAACCAGCCTTACAACAAATGCTAAAGGAAATTCTCTAAGCGGGAAACACAAGAGAAGAAAAAGACACACAAAAACAAACTCAAAACAATAAAGAAAATGGTAATAGGAACATACATATCGATAATAACCTTGAATGTAAATGGATTAAATTTACAGCCAAAAGACACAGGCTCACTGAATGTACACAAAAACAAGACCCATATATATGCTGCATGCAAGAGACCCATTTCAGACCTAGGGACACATACAGACTGAAAGTGAAGGGATGGAAAAAGATATTCCATGCAAATGGAAATCAAAAGAAAGCTGGAGTAGCAATACTCATATCAAATAAAATAGACTTTAAAATAAAGACTGTTACAAGAGATAAGGAAGGACACTCCATAGTGATGAAGGGATCAATCCAAGAAGAAGATATAACAATTATAAATATTTATGCACCCAACATAGGAGCACCTCAATACATAAGGCAAATGCTAAGAGTCATGAAAGAGGAAATCAACAGTAACACAATAGTAGGGGACTTTAACACCCCATGTACACCAATGCACAGATCATCCAAACAGAAAATAAATAAGGAAACACAAGCTTTAAATGACACAAAAGACCAGATAGTTTTAATTGATATTTACAGAACATTCCACCCAAAAGTGGCAGAATACACTTTTTTCTCAAGTGCACATGGAATATTTTCCAGGATAGATCACATCTTGGGTCCCAAATCAAGCCTCAGAAAATTTAAGAAAATTGAAATTGTATCAAGCATCTTTTCTAACCACAGTGCTATGAGATTGGATATCAATTACAGGAAAAAAAATTGTAAAAAAACACACATACATGGAGGCCAAACAGTGTCCTGCTAAATAGCAAAGATATCACTGAAGAAATCAAAGGAGAAACAAAAAGTACATAGAAACAAATGACAAACGAAAACACAATGACCCAAAACTTATCGGACACAGCAAAAGCAGCTCTAAGAGGGAAATTTATAGCAATTCAATCCCACCTCAAGAAACAAGAAAAAATCTAAACTAAACAATCTAACCTTACACCTAAAGCAACTAGAGAAAGAACAGAGAAAACCCAAAGTCAGTAAACAGAAAAAAATCATAAAGATCAGAGCAGAAATAAATGAAATAGAAACGAAGAGAACAATAGCAAAGATCAATAAAATTAAAAGTTGGTTCTTTGAGAAGATAAACAAAATTGATTAACCTTTAGCCTCATCAAGAGAAAAAGGGACTCATCAAGATTAAAAGGGAGAGGACGCAAATCAAGAAAACTAGAAATGAAAAACGAGAAATCACAACTGACACTGCAGAAACACAAAAGGTTATAAGAGACTGCTACAAACAACTGTATGCCAATAAAATGCACAACCACAAAGAAATGGACAAATTCCTGGAAAGGTACAATTTTCCAAGACTGAACCAGGAAAAATTTAAAAATATATACATACCTATCACAAGTATTGAAATTGAAACTGTGATTAAGAACCTTCCAACAAACAAAAGCCCAGGACCAGATGGCTTCACAGGTGAATTCTATCAAACATTTAGGGAAAAGCTAACTCCCTTCTTTCTCAAACTCTTCCAAAAAATTGCAGAGGAAGGAACATTCCCATATTCATTCTATGAAACCACCGTTACCCTGATATCAAAACCAGAAAAAGATTTCAGAAGAAAAGAAAATTAGAGACTAGTATCAATGATGAACATAGATGCAAAATTCCTCAACAAAGTACTAGCAAACAGAATTGCTAGCAAAATACTAGCAAACATTAAAAGGATCATGATCAAGTGGGATTTACCCCAGGAATGCAAGGATTCTTTAATATACACAAGTCAAGGAATAAAAACAATATGATCATCCCAATAGATGCACAAAAAGCTTTTGAAAAAATTCAACACCCATTTATGATAAAAACTCTCCAGAAAATGGGCATAGAGGGAAACTACCTCAACATAACAAAGGCCATATATGACAAACCCACAGCAACCATCATACTTAATGGTGAAAAACTGAAAGCATTTCCACTAAGATCAGGAACAAGACAAGGATGTCCACTCTCACCACTGTTATTCAACATAGTTTTGAAAGTCATAGCCACAGCAATCAGAGAAGAAAAAGAAATAAAAGGAATACAAATTGGAAAAGAAGAAGTAAAGCTGTTACTGTTTGCAGATGACATGATACTATACACAGAAAATCCTAAAGATGCCACCAGAAAACTACTAGCACTAATCAATGAATTTGGTAAGGTTGCAGGATACAAAATTAATGCACAGAAATCTCTGGCATTCCTATACACTAACAACGAAAAATCAGAAAGAGAAATTAGGAAACAATCCCATTTATCTCTGCAACAAAAAGAATAAAATACCTAGGAATAAACCTACCTAAGGAGGCAAAAGACTTAAACTCAGAAAACTATAAAACACTGATAAAAGTAATCAAAGGTGACATAAACAGATGGAGAAATATACCATGTTCTTGGATTGGAAGAATCAATATTGTGAAAATGACTATACTACCGAAAGCAATCTACAGGTTCAGTGCAACCCCTATCAAACCACCAATGGCACTCTTCACAGAATTAGCAGAAACAATTTTACAATTTGTATGAAAATGGAAAAGACCCTGAAAAGCCAAAGCAATCTTGAGAAAGAAAAACGGAGCTGGAGAAATAAGGCTCCTCAACTTCAAACTATACCACAAAGCTACAGTAATCAAGACAGTATGGTACTGGCACAAAAACAGAAATATAGATCAATGGAACAGGATAGAAAGCCCGGAGATAAACCCATGCACCTACTGTCAACTAATCTATGACAAAGGAGGCAAGAACACACAATGGAGAAAGGAGCCTCTTCAATAAGTGGTGCTGGGAAAGCTGGACAGCTACATGTTAAAGAATGAAATTAGAACACTACCTAACACCATACACAAAAATAAACTCCAAATGGATTAAAGACCTAAATGTAAGACCAGACACTATAAAACTCTTAGAGTAAAATGTAGGAAATACAGTGTTTGACGTAAACCACAGCAAGACCTTTTCTTAGAGTAATGAAAATAAAAATAAAAATAAACAAATGCAACCTAATGAAACTTAAAAGCTTTTGCACAGCAAAGGAAACCATAAACAAGGTGAAAAGACACCCTCAGAATGAGAGAAAATATTTGTAAATGAAGCAATGGACAAAGGGTTAATCTCCAAAATATACAAACAGCTCATGGAGCTCAATAACAGAAAAACAAACAACCCAGTTAAAAAATGGGTGGGGGCTTCCCTGGTGGCACAGTGGTTGAGAGTCCGCCTGCCAATGCAGGGGACACGGGTTCATGCCCCAGTCCAGGAAGATCCCACATGCCGCAGAGCGGCTGGGCCCGTGAGCCATGGCCACTAGAGCCTGCACATCCGGAGCCTATGCTCCGCAACGGGAGAGGCCACAACAGTGAGAGGCCCGCGTACCGCAAAAAAATAAAAAATAAAAATGGGTGGAAGACCTAAATAGACAGTTCACCAAAGAAGACATACAGATGGCCAAGCAGCACATGAAAAGATGCTCAACATCACTAAACATTACAGAAATGCAAATCAAAGCTACAATGCGGTATAACCTCACACTGGTCAGAATGGCCATCATCAGAAAATCTACAAACAATAAATGCTGGGGAGGGTGTGGAGAAAAGGGAATGCTCTTGCACTGTTGGTGGGAATGTAAATTGATACATCCACTATGGAGAACAGTATGGTGATTCCTTAAAAAACTAAAAATAGAACTACTTTATGACCCAGTAGTTCCACTACTGGCCATATACCTTGAGAAAACCATAATTCAAAGAGTCATGTATCACAATGTTCACTGCAGCACTGTTTACAATAGCCAGGACATGGAAGCAACCTAAGTGTCCATTGACAGACAAACAGATAAAGAAGATGCGGGGTATATATATACAATGGAATATTATTCAGCCATAAAAAGGAATGAAATTGGGTCATTTGTAGAGATGTGGATGGACCTAGAGTCTGTCATACAGAGTGAAGTAAGCCAGAAAGAAAAAAACAAATACTGTATATTATAACGCATATATGTGGAATCTAGAAAAATCATACAGATGAACCTATTTGTAGGGCAGGAATAGAGATGTAGACGTAGAGAATGGATATGTAGACACAGGGCGGGAAGGGGAGGGTGGGATGAACTGAGAGAGTAGCACTGACATATATACACTACCATGTGTAAAAAAGATAGCTAGTGGGAACCTGCTGTATAGCACAGGGAGCACAGCTCAGTGCTCTGTGACTACCTAGAAGGGTGGGAGGGAGGTCCAAGAGGGAGGAGATATAGGTATACATATAGCTGATTCACTTCATTGTACAGCATAAACTAACACAACACTATAAAGCAATTTTACTCCAATTAAAAGAAAATTAAAAAAATAAAATTATCCAATGAGGAAACTATAAAAAAAAAAGACTTTATGAAGAGGCACTGCCCAATGTTACAATATTTTTGACTGTCATCTCCCAATTCCTCCCTGAACTCATCACTAAAGTAACCTAAATTCCATTGAAAACAACTAGAATCAGTAACACCAGAACCAGGAGAGGGAGGTTTGTGAAATTTGCATTGTCAGGGGTCTGATCTTCTTTATGACTTTCTACCACTGCAAAGTCATTCAGAAGCCCTACATATTGCACATTTCGAACTATTCCAAATTCCTGATGTGTGTATTTTATTTTCTTATGTATTATTTTTAAGAACCAATATCCATATATCAAAAATCTTTTTTCACATAGATTTTATAATAAATTTTTTTTTAAATACTTGATTTTCCTGTCCCATAACCATTGCAATCTAATGCAGAAATTTGCCTTGATAGAAGGAAAAACACAGACTAAATAGAGAATAAATACAGAATAAAAAGAAACGTATTTTCCATCATAAAAATTTTAACTTGGAGAAGAAAACGGGCAATTACATAAACAAGTCAATTCAGCCTCAGGGAATGTGTAACTCACACAGATTTCTCGTTGCAACCCAGCTGAAAAGGGAGAAGAAACAGATATTAAACGTTTCTGCATAATTCATCCCAATTCTGTATGAATATTAAGCCTCTATGTGATTAATATTAGGTTCTTGTTTTATTAACATTCATTGACCTCTTTAATGAATGATACACCCAACACCTACTGACTCAGAATATCTAAAAATGGGGGTAGATTCATGTTTACTTAAAAATAGAATTTAAAAGTTACAGAGGTGATTCTGATGCAGGCCGCACTCAAACAAAAGCCCTGTGTATATCCCTGGTGCACTAGTCCTCTCTTAGGTGGAACACTTTTCTTGGGTATTCTCAGACCGTTTTTCTCTAGCTCATTTAGTGATATTGTTTCATACATTTGTAATGCAGTTAGGTTCTTTTGTCATAGACTGCAATCCACCCTATGATCCTCTGACCTCCTAAATGATTTTCTCAAATTTAAGAAATATATACATTAAGGCTCATTCTCTGTGCTGTAAACTTCTATGGGCTTTTGACAAATGGTACAGTCCATCATTACAGGGTCATACAGAATGGTTCTGGCTGGACTTAGAATATTGTGCTTTTGCGTCATGCAATTGCTTTAGTGGATGCAGTGTCCTCCCCATGCCTGCTTTGCTCAATCTAATTGTCATTAGACCTAGAGCAAATACCAAGTATTAACTTTGAAGTTGATTGTAACTGAATACTTGTACGGGCCTTTCTCTGTGTATATAACACTCCAACTTGTCCTTTAGCATGTGGTGTAATGGGATGCAGCCCTCCAGGAAAAACATCAAATGAAGCACCTGAGCTTGAGACTTGAGGAAGAATTAAAACCATGTTCACATTTATGGTACCTAATAAATAGCCAACAGAATAAAAATGTTAAAAAGATAGCAACAAGGGCTTCATTTGAAAGATATTTTTTTCCTTTAGCTTAATATATATTTCTATGCTATTGTTGCTTATTCTTGAGAAAATTTACAGATAAAAGATTTAAAAATATGCTCAAGAGAAATTTAGGTTCATACACTTGTAAGCAGTACACTTGCTTTGATGACAAAAATTATCATCATCCCTCTGTTGCTGTGTTTCCCTCAATACAGGTCACTAACAATAAATTAGTTGACCTTAAGATTAGGGTTCCCAGATTCATTATATCAGCAGAATTAGAGAGAAGATTACAAAAGTCCCTGGAAAGGAGACCTCACATTTCCTTGCAAGTACAGATACCTTACAAATTAGTCTAGGAGCTCATAACCTTGAACCTGGGAAAGAGAACAGGCAGAAATCAATACTGAATATTTAAAGGTAACAATGTTTGGGAGAAAAACTTAGTCTCACAGCAAATTCCTGAATCCGAACAGAGAAGAATATATATCTCTGAGGAAAACACTTTATCCATCACTCAGGAATCACCAGTATATGAGGTTTTAAAAATGCCGAGTTTCTTTTCTTTGAATTAGGAAAACTTCTATTTTACTATACCATGCTCACCCAGAAGTAAATTTTTCTAAATCTACATTTTCCTGTGAAGGTTAATCTCTGCCACTCAACCATGCACCTTGCAAAGTTAAGCCCAAGACAGAGCATTCTTTGAAGAGAAGATAAAGGCTTGGAAATATCAAGAGAGATTATTCAACTGAGAGGAGAAAATCAGTAAATCTTTTATAATGTGAATTTTGCTTTGACGAATTCTTAAAAGAGCCATTTGTACCTCTTCATTTAGACCCTCCATTGATTAATGGAAACGAAAAAACTAATTCTCTCCCTTCCCGCCTGCGCTGCTTTTGAGGCTCCAAAGAGAGTCAACAAAGGACAGTGGGGCCCTCTAGTTCTTTGTCCACAATAACTGAGCATCTTGGGTTGGAAGAAAAGGGAATGTTGATCTCCTGGGCTTGTTTAGCTTTGCTTTTTTAATTGCTAAATGCCAGCCTGGGAATTCTGCCTAAAATGGTAATAAGTTGCATTCATACTACACCTTTCATCCAGAAGACACATGCTTCCCTCGGTTCTGAAACACAGCCATCCTGGAGCTGAAAAGCAGTAACTGTTTTAATGTTGAACGTTTATTCAGTGCCATGATTATACAAGGTGGAAGAAATTGTTTGAAACAGAACCAAAATATTGCAGTAACAAAGACTGTGGGCTGCGGGTTTTGAAAATACACTAGATGCAGTCTGTCTTGTGCTTCCCTTTGCAAACTGAGTATAGACCACTTTTGAATCCTGGGATTCTGAAGATGCCCACTTTTGTGTTCCCTAGTTTGGGTTCAACACATTTTGCAAAATAAATCAGGAGGAATGAATTGATATTAAGTCATTTCTTTTAGGAGAATCTGATATTTAGAATGCACACCAAGAAAAATGATGGTGAAAAAGAATTCTCTCATTTTACCCCTCCTGAAGGCATTTCTATCTCTGAAAAGAGCAGGTAAAGAAAAACAGGACGGCAGAGACTCACCCAGGAACTCCTGAACATGTACCTCATAGCTGATTCCTCTTCTGCAAGCCCAAGAGACAGGCATGACATCTGTCACTGGGACTACAAAATTATTAGGTCAGAAACCTGGTCTGGCTCATTGCTATTATCCTCAGGAACCAGACAGTACCTGGAGATAATAGATCCTCAATAAATGCTTGTTAAATAAATGAAAGATTGGTCTTGCTCTGAAAACATGCGGGCCAAGGCCTGTGAAGTTTTCAGCTACTGCTTGAGTACAGATCTGTTTTTACCTGAACAGCAAGGGAAGGAAAAAAAAAAAAAATGACAAGGGTAGTAAGAAAGTATGAAGGGCTATTTGTGAGATGTTGAAAAAAAGTGTTCATGTGCCCTCCAAATACCAGACCCCTCCCAGTTTATTGCTGTCAGTAATCATATTTCACTACAGTGCTCCACAGAAAAATAATTGAAGACTTGTGAGTCATTTACATCTGTGCCTAAAATGAGGTTACACTGTCCTTTCCTGCGAGCAGGTTTTGAAAAGGGAACAGATGAGGGAAAACAGGTTGTCAGATAATATCCAGTCCAGGGGCTTAGGAGTCTGGATTCCAGGCCCTGCCAACATTGGCTGGATGTGTGAGATTTCCAAGCCCCTCATTCTTTCTTGGACTCAGCTTCCTCATCTGTAAAGTGAGAAGCATGGATCCAATTGACCTCGGTGATCTCAGTGAGAGTCCATAGATCAGCCATTTTGCCTTTTATGGCCCTAGACTCTAAATCTGGAATCTAGATTAACATTACCTACTTCTTTTTCCTTTAAGTAGCTTTGGCATCGTACAGGTTCACACATCTCAGTAAATGACCATCTACTCACTCTCTTGTTGCTTGAGCACCTTGGGAAACCCTACCTGGTCTAGAGAGATGACTAGCCCAGACAAAATGTCCTAAAATAAAGACCAGCATTTTCATCTTGCCTATTTTATACTCGAGGCAACTGTGTCTCAGAGAGGTTAAGTGACTAGCATAAGTTGTCCAGCCAGCAAGAGAAAAAAAAGTGTCACGTAAACTCAGGCCTCTGGGATCCTAGTTGAGGTTTCCCACACCACTTCTTCCTATATCTTTACAGCTGAGTAAGTTTTAAAACTATTCCTGGGGTTGATTAAAGTCTTCTTTTTTCTTTAAGTAAAATTTCCCAGTTTTACTGGGGACACTGAAAGTACTACAGGGAAGATATTTTCTGACTTTAATGAGCAAAGAAATCCCTCCTGAAGCTCGTTAAAACCTGTCTACACTACCTGCACCAGAATCATTACTGATGTAAGACATTCAAAGTCTGGAATTATGCTGTTATCTCATAAAATACATAATTTGAGCCAATCCTGACAAATATTGGTATCCCTTTATTCAAGAATAGCTTTCAACTTCCAGAGAGCTAATAAATTGGATTCTAACAGTCTTCAGAGAATATGCAATAAGATAAAAACATCTTCCAAAAATTTACAGTATATCTTAGGATGAGTTGAAACATCAGCCACCATTGCAGATGCACTTACGGGATTTTTAGAGTAGCACACTTCATCATAAACAGCTCTGTGATTCAGTATAGCATTAATAATGGAAAGAACAACCTTTAAAATAAAGTAAATGCATTTGGAACAGTTACTGAGGTTGATATCTGTCTCCAAAATCTCAGTTAATAACTTGCGAGTTGATATGATATATTCCTTAGCCTATCCTGTCGGGAAAGATTTATCTTTTGTGTTAAACTTCAAGCTGAAAAATTAAAATGAAACCTGATATCTCTGCGGTAAACTGCCTTCCTCCATTTCCTTCCCCTTTTTAATTTCTATTATTACCAACTTTAGAATTGTTTCTTTGACCCTATGCAATATTTCAATAAGTGGTTTAGATGCTAGATGACTGCCAAAACAAAGTTGTAAATAAACTATGCCTACGCACGTACACATATACGTCTCAAGGTGTTAATCAAAAAGGACATAAATCATGAATGCATTTTGCCTTCATACAAATGAAAGTTACAACCACGTGTCCAATGTATTTTAGTCCTATTACTTTTCTTTACAGCTGCTGTCTCAAACTGTTTCAGAGGCCATGAGTTCATTTGAATTTTCTGGCTTAGTACCCAGTAAGTCTCCCTTTATGCCTCCATGCTCCCAAGGCACTGCTCCATGCATATGTGTCGTGTAAATAGAAATGCTGAAATATGGAAAAGAGAATCTCTTTTTTCATTTTCTCTTCCCCCTTCTCCTCCAATTTTTTTCATTTTCCCCTCTTTTCCCTTCCCTCTCCTGCCTCCCATCTCCACTCCCCTCTCTTCCACCTCCCCCATCTCTCACCTTCCAGCTTCTCAGTCCTTGAATGCCTTCTTTCTTTTCTCCCCAACATACCTAAGTGAGCAGTCGGGAAGAGCTGAAGGGAAAAAAGGTGTTGAACATCTGTGACCCTCTCATCCAAAACTAAATTAACAGCCTGTAAAAGAATTCACAGGGATTCTAACAGAGCTCCCTGAAGGGAAAAAAATTATTTTCCGTTATTAATATAGTTGCCAACCAATAAAGTCTGAGTGTATCAAGATGAATCCCACATTGGCCAACAAAACCTATATACAAAACATGGTTGAATAAACTTGACCCTGCTTGCTTTCCACACACTGCTCATTAGCAGGAAAAGGCGAACAACAGAAGGATCCTTTGGGCACTGTGCTGAGGTAATTTTATAAATGCCACAGTCATGTTTTAATACAATACCAAGATACGGCACTTACAAGGCTACATTTTCCAGATCTCATCAGAATGAAAATAGAAGCTTAAAATTCTAGAGGACTACTAAAAAGACAGACTTCAATACCATGCCATATTTAAAAAAAGAAAAAGAAAGGCATTTTTCTAAAGGCTAATAAAGACATTTTTTTAAAAAATTGACAAATCAATAAAAATATATCCCATTTCCATTCTACTACTAATAATATTCAAATTATAAAACTAAAGTCTATCCTTCTCATGCTTTTTCCTTATATCCAGTGATATGCCTCACCTGTCTGTCAAAGAGATGAGAAAAGAAATATCTAACAGCTCTCCAGGTCAGCTAATTATCTAAGAATTGGACATACCAGAACTATCAAATCCCCATTGTTTTTTTTTTTCTTCTTTTCATCCCCAAAACATGTTGGATGGGCGGGGGAGGGTGGGGGGGCGGGGGGGCAGGGCTGGTGCGGGGAGGAGGGGGACTGGAATTCCCACAAGAATTTCTCTCATAAATAGGACATTAAAATTATCTGAAAAGGGAAAAGTAAAGCAGTGTTTTGATGTGGAATCTTGCAGCAGCTTACAAACCACATACATGTGGTAAATAAAAGATGCAGTGGTTTATCTTCCATTCAAACCACTCCTTTTGAACAAAAATATACAAAGTCATTATCATCATCAACAGCAAATACTTATGAAGTCCCCGATTATGAACACACCCATCTCATTCAGGATCAAATGAGTTATGGCACACAGGTGCTCTGAGACTTGACCTCACCTGCCTCACTCACATACCCCTTGCTCCACCACCAGCAATTTCCCAAACAGGCCCTGCCTCAGTGAATTTCCACAGTCAGCGCCCTTTGTTGAAAAAGCCTGTCTTCACTTCCCCACTTGCCTAAATCCTATTCAACCATCTAGATTCAGGTCACACCCCACTTCCTTTAAGGATTCTTTCCTGATTTTAACATCTAAGTCACTATCACTATTCTGATTATTAAGGGCACACTTTGTCCCTAACTAAGAACTTATTATTGCATTTTCCAGCACAGTCCTTAGAAAATGGAAGATGCCACAAGATTCTCCTTCAAGGAGCTTCAGTCACCTTGGGGACGGAAAACTCACCAAAGAAAACCACACAGGGCTATACTTAAGGGTACAATGCAGAATGTAAGCAGAGTTCAGAGTAAGAAGAAACAGAATAAGTTTAGGAAACAGGAGCAGACAGCATGTTCAGTTGAGAGTCATTTAATGTTCAAAGGTCACCTATAAGGTATCATCAAGAATGTGGTTCCTTGGGCTTCCCTGGTGGCGCAGTGCTTGAGAGTCCGCCTGCCGATGCAGGAGACGCGGGTTCGTGCCCCGTTTCGGGAAGATCCCACATGCCGCGGAGCGGCTGGGCCCGTGAGCCATGGCCGCTGAGCCTGCGCGTCCGGAGCCTGTGCTCCGCAAATGGGAGAGGCCACAACAGTGAGAGGCCCGCATAACGCAAGAAAAAAAAAAGAAAAAAAAAAAAGAAAAGAATGTGGTTCCTTGACTCTTGCACTGTTGCTGGGAAAGTAAATTGATACAGCCACTATGGAGAAGAGTATGGAGGTTGCTTTAAAAACTACAAATAGAACTACCATGTGACCCAGCAATCCCACTACTGGGCATATACCCTGAGGAAACCATAAGTCAAAGACACATGCACCCCAATGTTCATTGCAGCACTGTTTACAATAGCCAGGACATGGAAACAACCTAAATGCCCATTGACAAATGAATGGATAAAGAAGATGTGGTACATACATACAATGGAATATTACTCAGCCATAAAAAGAAATGAAATTGGGTCATTCGTAGAGATGTGAATGGACCTAGAGACTGTCATACAGAGTGAAGTAAGTCAGAAAGAGAAAAACAAATATCGTATATTAACGCATATATGTGGAACCTAGAAAAATGGTACAGATGAACTAGTTTGCAGGGCAGAAATAGAGACACATGTAGAGAACAAACATATGGACACCAAGGGGGGAAAGTGGTGGTGGTGGGGGATGAATTGGGAGACTGGGATTGACATATATACACTAATATGTATAAAATAGATAACTAATAAGAACCTGCTGTATAAAAAAATTAAATTAAATTAAAAAATTAAAATTAAGAGAAAAAGAATGTGGTTCCTTGAGGGTCACTGAGATTGGAAAGCCTTTTCCACAAATATGATAAACTCTACTACAGAAGAGCAAGTGAATACCTCTAAGTAAAAATTAAGATTTTTATTACTTTATGCCTTCATGTGACATCTTTGGGGAAAATATTGAACCTGTCTGTTAAAAAACTACATAAATAACAACAAACATACAAACAAACAGCCTTACAATGAAGTTTACTGTTAAAAGTGTTTCTAAAACTAAGAGAATTCACTGTGGAATTGGAAAATACCACAATGCTTTAGAGATCAATTAATTAGTCCTCAGCACCTCATCAATCCTAGTTATTCAAGATTTAACCAGGAGTAATGGGAATAAATTAGGAAGAAAATTTATGCTGAATATCAGGAACATTTTCTTAACCATTAAATCAATTAGACAATGGAATTTAAAATTAGATATTTAATGTGAAAGATGGAACCAGGAAAGAGAAAATACAATATCAAGAATAAATGAGAAATCATAGTTTTAAAAGGTTCTCCATTATCATTAGCCCATCCTTCTGTGTTTGGAAAGAATGATACTTTGGATTCCTATTCAGATCACTGTATATTCTAAACATTTCAAACGTTCAGAATATACTTACTAAAATAAAGAAGTTAAATGTCTCCAAGGCCAGCAAATTCTGCTGTAGAAATCTTACTAAATCCCAGAAAATTTGGACATCCTTTTTGAATATATACTGAGAATATCAGAAAGTCAGCAACTATTCTTTGCATATTGTTCTGGAATATAATCTTCCCCAAACAGTCAAAAGACATCATGGAGGCTATCAGGATATTCCAATTCTGGGCTATATATAATGAAATCCAACAGAACTTGGAAAGTAACGTAGAGGAGAAAACTTACTTCCAGCAACATGGGGGAAGAGACACAATGGGCAACCCTTCCAACTGAAAGTAATTAAAATACTGAATAAAATATGCTATTAAGAGTATGGTTCTAAAAATGCACCAATACGTTAGCAGGTTATGCTCTGAGGCCAAAAACTAGGCAAAATTAGGAAGTCAGGCAGAGAAGTAGAGCTCTGAGCACGTTTGCTGCAAGCAAACTTGAGCTTTAATTTTATACCAATGAAGGGCACAGAGGACAACGAGATCATGGTCCACCCAAGGTGGGCAGTCTGATAGAAGACTCCTCTGCATGAAGTTGCAATTCCAAAGGCATCTGACCTTAGTATAAAGGCAAACCAAAAATAAACCTAGTCAAGTGAATGCAAGGATAAATGTTTATCTCAAATTTGATACTGATTGAGAGGGAGATTTCCTTCAGAATTTATAAACATAAACTAATCCTCGTGAAGTTTTGCCTTAATTTACATTACCTGAGTGACATTAAAAAACAAAACAAGGTGGGCTTCCCTGGTGGCGCAGTGGTTGAGAGTCCGCCTGCCGATGCAGGGAACACGGGTTTGTGCCCCGGTCCGGGAAGATCCCACATGCTGCAGAGCAGCTGAGCCGGCGCGTCCAGAGCCTGTGCTCCGCAATGGGAGAGGCCACAACAGTGAGAGGCCCGCGTACCGCAAAAAATAATAATAAAAACAAAACAAAACAAAACAAGGGCTTCCCTGGTGGCGCAGTGGTTGAGAGTCCGCCTGCCGATGCAGGGAACACGGGTTTGTGCCCCGGTCCGGGAAGATCCCACGTGCCGCGGAGTGGCTGGGCCCGTGAGCCATGGCCGCTGAGCCTGCACGTCCAGAGCCTGTGCTCCGCAATGGGAGAGGCCACAACAGTGAGAGGCCCGCGTACCACAAAAAAAAAAAAAAAAAAAAAAAAAAAAAAACAACTAAACAAAACCGAGAACTTAGTTTAAAGTAGTTCTGGGCTAAAAATGCCCCCTGGCATCTGACAGAATCAAATGTAAATTTTCTCTGAAAGAGCATGCCCCATATATGTTCTCAAAGAATTCCTACTAATTAAGTTCTAGGAAAAACAATGTTGCATAAAAAAACCAACCAAACAAAATACAGACTTGGGCAAGACACCTTGAGTGACATATAGAAGAACAATAGTCAGAAAATTCAGACGAGAAAAATCTTCAGATAGTGGAGTTATCAGACATAAAATATGAAATTAACATATTTGATGTATTTTTAAAGTAAGAGATTAAAAATATGAAGAGAGAAAAAGGAAGCATATTAAAAACAAAGATAACCAGAAATGAAAAATATAATCATTCCCATTAATAACTCAGTGAATAGGTTTCACTGCTGTGGTAGCCAGCCTTTGAAATGGCCCTAAATAATCCTTCCTGGTAGTCACACCCTTGTATGGTACATTCCTACAATGTACCAGAGTTGGTTTCTGTGACCAACAGAATATGGTGCAAGAGATGGTATACACTTCTGAGTTTAGGTTTTAAAAGATGCTGTGCCAGATGTGCAGCACTCAAGGCCACAAGCACACAGTTCCCTTGCACAGAGGCCTCAGGAAAGAGTCTTGGTCAAGGTCAGTAATAGTGGAGCTAAGGACACCTCAGTAGCACCCCAGAACTCAGAGGAGTAAACACTCCTGCTAAGATAGATGACACAATTTGTATCACAAAACATTGTGCTGGCCAAGCATTCATGACTGTGTGTTCTCTGTGGGTTATGATAGCTCATAAGGAAGATAAACCAGAGTTCCTTTTTTTTTTTTTTTAATGCTGTGGCTTCTATTTTCTGTGTGTGTGTGTGTGTGTGTGTGTGTGTGTCTCACACATCACTATCATCATCACCATAATCATCTCTCATCACTCTAGAAGAAGCCAACCTGCCAAAAAATGAGGAAGCCTCCTGCCAACAGCCCCATAAGCAAGCCTGGAAGTAGGTCCTCCCGCACGCTCACATGACTGCATCACAGCTTGCAGATTGAATACAATTTCATGAGAGACCCTGAGCCAAACCACACACCTAAACTGTTCCTGGACTCCTGATTCTCAGAAATTCTGAGAGATAATGATGCGTTATTTTATACTGCTACGTCTTAGAGTAATTGGTTACATAGCAATGTATAACTAATGTATAACTTAGACATAGCTGAAAATAGAATGAGCTAGAAGACAGAGAAAAAAATTTCAGAATATTGGACATAAAGACAGAGACATGGAAAGTTGGAAAGATAAGAAACATTGAGGATAGATTCAGATGGTGTAATATATATCTAAATCGAGTTCCAGAGGAAAAGAGAGAGAATGTACTAAAAAATATATGGTTGGGCTTCCCTGGTGGCGCAGTGCTTGAGAGTCCGCCTGCCGATGCAGGGGACACGGGTTCATGCCCCGGTCCGGGAGGATCCCACATGGCGTGGAGCGGCTAGGCCTGTGATCCATGGCCGCTGAGCCTGCATGTCTGGAACCTGTGCTTGTGGGAGAGGCCACAACAGTGAGAGGCCCGCATACCGCAAAAAATAAATAAATAAATAAATAAAATAAATAAAAAAATATATGGTTATACTTTTTAAGAATGGATGAGGTGATCAAACCACAGACTCAAGAAGATCAACAAATACTAAGCAGAATAAATAACAAGAAAACCATACCTAGACATATCAAGATTTAATTGAAAACACCAAAGATAATAAATCTTATAAACAGAAAAAGAATAGAGACAGTTTACCAATGAAAGAGCAAGAGATGAAACCCAACAGCAACAGTGACACCAGACAACAGTAAAATCCCAAAAGAAGTACTTCAGGCAGAAGTAAAGTGATCCCAGATGAAAATTCTGAGATTCAAGAAGGAATGATGGACAAAGGCAGAAATGAATATATGGGATAATCTAAAGAGACACAGACTGTATAAAGCAAAAATAATAATGGCTTGTGTGGTTAGGAAAAAAGATATGGCACTAATATTTATGGCAGCAACAGCACAGAAGACAAAAGAGGTTATGAGGGAAGAAGGTGATGGGAGTTAAAGTATGGAATGGTCTTTATGTTATTTGGGAGAAGGTAGAAATATTGAGTTACTTTAGCTTTTGAAAAGTAATCATAGTGAAATTTATATGATAGCAACTAAACGAAAAGAAATATAGTGAATAACCTTTACACCAATAGTGTAGAGAGGGAAAAAAAAGGAATGAGAAGAAAAATAATCAATCCAGAAGAAGTAAAGAAGAGGGAGAAAAAGAAACATAAATGAGACAAGCAGTCTTCAAAACAAATTGCTAGAAAAAATATTCAACATATCAGTAATTACAATAAATGTAAATGGATTTAATGTTCTAATTAGCAAAACTGTCAGACGGATTGTTTGAGCTGGTTGTATTCTGTTGATAAGACACATAACCAAAGTATATGCCCCAGTAAGATTGAAAGTAAAAAGATATGAAACTAAACCAAAAGAGAGTTGGTATACCCATACCAGTATCAGAAAAAGTAGACCTCAAACAAAAAGCATTGCTACAGATTAAAGTATGTAGCCATGGGGGCGGAGTCAAGATGGCGGTGTGGGAAGACAAGGAGTTAGGATCTCCCTACAACTAGGGCACCTGCTGCTAGCTGGTGGGGAATTCTGAGACCCAAGGAGACGGGAGGAATCCCAGAGCAAACCGGTAGGATGTAGGGGGACCAAGTGGGGGAGGAGAAGTGGAGGCCAGACAAGATCGGCACCCCTGAGTCTGGGGAGATTAGGAGAGGCGGGCGGGAGGGCCTCTCCAGGAAGAGCAGGAGAGGAGTGGAGGGCAATCGCCCGGCTGGGGAGCCTGCTGAGCTCCCAAGCCAGTTCCTCCCCCTCCAAACCTCCATCCAGGCCACATGGGTCTTTGAGGATATAGGAGGGAGGCTGGGGACATCAGGAGAGGCGGGAGGGAGAGGCCCTCTGGGAGGAGTGGGAGAAGAACCGAGGGCAATGGCCCCGCCCACTCGGCCCCAGGAGTCTGCTGAGCTCCCAGGCCCATCCCCTGCACTCAAAAGCCCCCTCCAAGTCACAGGTCCTTGGGGAAATAGGAAGGAGGCCGAGGGGACAACAGGAGAGGCAGGCAGGAGGGACCCTTGGGGAGGAGTAGGAGAAGAGAGGAAGGCATTTGCCCCACCCACTCAAGCCCAGGAAGCCTAATGGGCTCCCAGGTGAGGTCTCCTGCCCCCTGACATCGGGGTGGGGGCACGCCTGGGCCCCTTCTGTTCCTTGAGGCTAAGCCCCCCCCCTCACAGCCCCCAGGGCCTTTTCCAGCCCTGTGGGTCCTGAGCACTGGCCCTGCCCACTGCCCAAACCTTGCCCCTACTTATGCCAGGCTCTCCACAGCCAAGGCCCTCCTCACTCACTTATTTGGTTTTTTTTCTTTTCTCTCCTCTTTTTTATATTGTGGTACTGATGTACCTTCTGGTTGTTGATTCATTTATATTTTTATTTTTACATTCTTTCCAACATATCTGTTACTTTCCAAGTCTAATTTTATCTTTTACTTTGTTATTGTTCTCTCTCTTTTATTTTTTGCCACCCAATGTGGCTTGTGAGATCTTGATTCGGGAGCCTGGGGTCCGGTGGAAGCTCCTGCGGTGGGAGCTCTGAGTCCGAACCACTGGACTATCAGAGAACCTCAGACCGCAGGGAATATTCATCAGAGTGAGTTCTCACAGAGTTCCTCATCTCACCACCAAGACAGCTTTACCCATTAGTCTACGAATGCCACCTCAGGTCAAACAAGCAGTAAAAGAGGAACACAATCTGACTCAAAATAAAAACATAATAAGAGGGCAAAAATATGTGTCACAGATGAAAGAGCAAGGTAAAAACCTACAAGACCAAATAAATGAAGAGGAAATAGGCAATCTACCTGAAAAAGAATTCAGAGTAATGATAGTAAAGATGATCCAGAATCTCGGAAATAGAATGGAAGCACCGACTGAGAAAATATAAGAAATGTTTAACAAAGATCTAGAAGAGCTAAAGAACAAACAAACAGAGATGAACAACATGACAACTGAAATGAAAAATACACGAGAAGTCATCAATAACGGAGGCAGAAGAACGAATGAGTGAGCTGGAAGAAAAAATGGTGGGAATAAGTGCTGAGGAGTAGAATAAAGGAAAAAGAATGAAAAGAATTGAAGACAATCTCAGAGACCTCTGGGACAACACTAAACGCACCAACATTCGAATTACAGGGGTCCCAGAAGAAGAAGAGAAAAAGAAAGGGACTGAGAAAATATTTGAAGAGATTGTAGTGGACAACTTCCCTAACATGGGAAAGAAAAGAGTCACCCAATTCCAGGAAGCACCCAGAGCCCCATACGGGATAAACCCTAGGAGAAAAACATCAAGACACATATTAATCAAGCTAACAAAAATTAAATTCAAAGAAAAATTGTTAAAAGCAGCAAGGGAAAAACAAAACATAACATACAAAGGAATCCCCATGAGGTTATCAGCTGATTTTTCAGTGGAACTCTGCAAGCCAGAAGGGAGTGGCAGGATATGCTTAAAGTGATGAAAGAGAAAAACCTACAACCAAGACTATTCTACCCAGCAAGGATCTCATTCAGATTCGATGGAGAAGTCAAAAGCTTTTCAGACAAACAAAAGCTAAGAGAATTCAGCACTGCAAAACCAGCTTTACAACAAATGATAAAGAAACTTCTCTAAGTGGGAAACACAAGAGAAGAAAAAGACCCACAAAAACAAACCCAAAACAATTAAGAAAATGGTAATAGGAACAGACATATCGATAATAACCTTGAATGTAAATGGATTAAATGCTCCAACCAAAAGACATAGACCAGCTGAATGGATACAAAAACAAGACCCACATATATACTGTCTACAAGAGACCCACTTCCGATCTAGGGACACATATAGACTGAAAGTGATGGGATGGAAAAAGACATTCCATGCAAATGGAAATCAAAAGAAAGCTGGAGTAGCAATACTCATATCAGATAAAATAGACTTTAAAATAAAGAATGCTACAAGAGACAAGGAAGGACACTACATAATGATCAAGGGATCAATCCAAGAAGAAGGTATAATAATTATAAATATATATTCACCCAACATAGGAGCACCCCAATACATAAGGCAACTGCTAACAGCTATAAAAGAGGAAATCGACAGTAACACAAAAACAGTGGGGGACTTTAACACCGCACTTACACCAATGGACAGATCATCCCAACAGAAAATTAATAAGGAAACACAAGCTTTAAATGACACAATAGACCAGATAGATTTAATTGATATTTATGGGACATTCCATGCAAAAACAGCAGATTACACTTTCTTCTCAAGTGCACACGGAACATTCTCCAGGATGGATCACATCTTGTGTCACAAATCAAGCCTCAGTAAATTTAAGAAAATTGAAATCATATCAAGAATCTTTTCTGACCACAATGCTATAAGATTAGAACTCAATTACAGGGAAAAAAACGTAAAAAAAAAACACATGGAGACTCAACAATACACTATTAAATAACCAACAGATCACTGAAGAAATCAAAGAGGAAATCAAAACATACCTAGAAACAAACGACAATGAAAACACGATGATCCGAAACCTATGGGATGCAGCAAAAGCAGTTCTAAGAAGGAAGATTGTAGCAATACAATCCTGCCTCAAGAAACAACAAACATCTCAAATAAACAATCTAAACTTACACCTAAAGGAACTAGAGAAAGAAGAACAAGCAAAACCCAAAGTTAGTAAAAGGAAAGATCATAAATATCAGAGCAGAAATAAATGAAACAGGAACAAAGAAAACAACAAAGAACAATAAAACTAAAAGCTGGTTCTTTGAGAAGATAAACAAAATTGATAAACCATTAGCCAGACTCATCAAGAAAAAGAGGGAGAGTACTCACATCAATAAAATTAGAAATGTAAAAGGAGAAGTTAAAACAGACACTGCAGAAATACAAAGCATCCTAAGAGACTACTACAAGCAACTCTATGCCAATAAAATGGACAACCTGGAAGAAATGGACAAATTCTTAGAAAGGTATAATAACCTTTCAAGACTGAACCAGGAAGATATAGAAAATATGAACAGACCAATCACAAGTAATGAAATTGAAACTGTGATTAAAAATTTCCAACAAAAAAAGGTCAAGGAGCAGATGGCTTCACAGGTGAATTCTATCAAGCATTTAGAGAAGAGCTAAAACCCATCCTTCTCAAAGTCTTTCAAAAAATTGCAGAGGAAGGAACACTCCCAAACCCATTCTATGAGACCACTATCACCCTGATACCAAAACCAGACAAAGTCACTACAAAAAAAGAAAATTACAGACCAATATCACTGATGAATATAGCTGCAAAAATCCTCAACAAAATACTAGCAAACAGAATCCAACAACACATTAACAGGATCATACATCATGATCAAGTGCAGTATATCCCAGGGATGCAAGGATTCTTCAATATACACAAATCAATCAATGTGATACACCATATTAACAAATTGAAGAATAAAAACCATATGACCATCGCAATAGATGAAGAAAAAGCTTTAGACAATATTCAACACCCATCTATGATAAAAACTCTCAAGAAAGTGGGCATAGAGGGAACCTACCTCAACATAATCAAGGCCATATACGACAAACCCACAGCAAACATCATTCTCAATGGTGAAAAACTGAAAGCATTTCCTCTAAGATCAGGAACAAGACAAGGATGTCCACTCTCATCACTATTATTCAACATAGTTTTGGAAGTCATAGCCACGGCAGTCAGAGAAGAAAAAGAAATAAAAGGAATCCAAATTAGAAAAGAAGAAGTAAAACTGTCACTGTTTGCAGATGACATGATACTATACATAGAGAATCCTAAAGATGCCACTAAAAAACTACTAGAGTTAATCAGTGAAGTTGGTAAAGTTCCAGGATACAAAATTAATGCACAGGGGCTTCCCTGGTGGGGCAGTGGTTGAGAGTCCGCCTGCCGATGCAGTGGACACGGGTTCGTGCCCCGGTCCGGGAGGATCCCACATGCCACGGAGCGGCTGGGCCCGTGGGCCATGGCCGCTGAGCCTGCGCGTCCGGAACCTGTGCTCCACACGGGAGAGGCCACAACAGTAAGAGGCCTGTGTACCGCAAAAAAAAAAAAAATAATAATAATAATAATAACAATGCACAGAAATCTCTTGCATTCCTATACACTAATGATGAAAAATCTGAAAGAGAAGTTAAGGAAACACTCTCATTTACCATTGCAACAAAAAGAATTAAATACCCAGGAATAAACCTACCTAGGGAGACGAAAGACCTGTATGCAGAAAACTATGAGACACTGATGAAAGAAATTAAAGATGATACCAACAGATGGAGAGATATACCATGTTCTTGGATTGCAAGAATCAATATTGTGAAAATGACTATACTACCCAAAGCAATCTACAGATTCAATGTAATCCCTATCAAACTACCACTGGCATTTTTCACAGAACTAGAACAAAAAAATCTTAAAATGTGTATGGAGACACAAAAGACCCTGAATATCCAAAGCGGTCTTGAGGGAAAAAAACGAGCTGGAGGAATCAGGCTCCCTGACTTCAGACTATACTACAAAGCTACAGTAATCAAGACAATATGGTACTGGCACAAAAATAGAAATATAGATCAATGGAACAGGGTAGAAAGCGCACAGATTTACCCACGCACCTATGGTCAACTAATCTATGACAAAGGAGGCAAGGATATACAATGGAGAAAAGACAGTCTCTTCAACAAGTGGTGCTGGGAAAACTGGACAGCTACATGTAAAAGAATGAAATTAGAACATTCCTTAACACCATACACAAAAATAAACTCAAAATGGATTAGAGATCTAAATGTAAAAGGCCTGACACTATAAAACTCTTAGAGAAAAACATAGGAAGAACACTCTTTGACATAAATCACAGCAAGATATTTTTTGATCCACATACTAGAGTAATGGATATAAAAACAAAAATAAACAAATGGGACCTAATGAAACTTCGAAGCTTTTGCACAGCAAAGGAAACTACAAACAAGACGAAAAGACAACCCTCAGAATGGGAGAAAATATTTGCAAATGAATCAATGGACAAAGGATTAATTTCCAAAATATAAAGGCAGCTCATGCAGCTCAACATAAAAAAAACAAACAACCCAATCCAAACATGGCCAGAAGACCTAAGTAGACATTTCTCCAAAGAAGACATGCAGATGGCCAAGAAGCACGTGAAAAGCTGCTCAACATCACTAATTATTAGAGAAATGCAAATCAGAACTACAATGAGTTATCACCTCACACCAGTTAGAATGTGCATCATCACAATATCTACAAAGAACAAATGCTGGAGAGGGTGTGGAGAAAAGTGAACCCTCTTGCACTGTTGGTGGGAATGTAAATTGATACAGCCACTCTGGAGAACAGTATGGAGGTTCCTTAAAAAACTAAAAATAGAATTACCATATGACCCAGCAATCCCACTACTGGGCATATACCCAGAGAAAACCATAATTCAAAAAGACACATGCACCCCAATGTTCATTGCAGCACTATTTACAATAGCCAGGATATGGAAGCAACCTAAATGCCCATCGACAGATGAATGCATAAAGAAGATGTTGTACATATATACAATGGACTATTACTCAGCCATAAAAAGGAACAAAATTGGGTTATTTGTAGTGATGTGGATGGACCTAGAGACTGTCGTACAGAGTGAAGTAAGTCAGAAAGAGAAAAACAAATATCATATATTAACGCATATATGTGGCACCTAGAAAAATGGTACAGATGAGCCGGTTTGCAGGGCATAAATTGAGACACAGATGTAGAGAACAAACCTATGAACACCAAGGGGGGGAAAGCCGTGGAGGGGTGGGGATGGTGGTGTGATGAATTGGGAGATTGGGATTGACCTGTACACGGTAATATGTATAAAATAGATAACTAATAAGAACCTGCTGTATTAAAAATATAAATAAAATAAAATTCAAGACTTCAAGAAAAAAATAAATAATAAATAAATAAAAATAAAAAGAAACACGTAATTTGCCCTTCAAAACCAGCACTCTCCAAATCACCTAGTTTGGTTAACAAATCCACCAATAACTGTACCAGTAAAAAACATGAATGATTTTCATATTTTTAGAAAAGTTCAGTGAAAGCATGACGGTAGTAACTATGTTAGTGGACAGGCAAAGATTCTAGTGATTGGAAATGATCTTCACCCTTTAGAAGAATGGGTTGGACACTTTCCGTGTGACATAACAGAATACAAAAAAACAAAGTCCCTACTGAATATTTACAGTAGAGTTGTAGCTAATCAGCCAGATGTTTAGCTCTATCTCAGGTGTTTGTTCAAAATAGCATCAATTCTCATATTTTTCAGTGAGGTATAAAGATAGGCTAAGGAATTGTTTACCGGATCCCTTGGCTGGAAGCACTCTCAGAGCATGAAGGTCCTCGAGGCAGAGATCTGAAGGTCGAATGGGGAATGGAGGGTGCACACCCCACCCAGCAGCCAGGAACCTATTATCCACCATGGGTTTCTGTTAAGTGAAGGAAAACGCCCTCCAGTAATGAGAGGTCTGCAGCCAGGTGCAATCAAAACTCAATTGCATCCTGCAAGCCAAAGAGTTTGTTTCATGTGAGTTTTTTAACTCCAGACACTAGAAATCTTTCAAATGACCTGCTGCGGTAGTTTTCAGTCTTCAAGTTCTCCTTTGCATTATTTGACCGATGTCAAAAAAAGGACCGAAGAAATACATCTCAATGCAGAGCTGCATTTCTTTTTCTTTTCGGTTTGCCTAACATGCCCCTCCATTTTGCTGCACTTCCTAAAAATTAAGCAAGGGCACCTCTGCAGTGTCATGGTTGTTGGCAGTGAGACAGGTTCCTCAATACCACATTTACACCTGGGTAATTCTCCGCAGTCCTAATTGGTCTGAGAGCCGATGCTGACTTGAAGGTCTGTGATCAGTGACGAATAATCAAATGATTCCCGAATCGCTAAGGTCACAGAGTCCAGAAATGACAGAGCTCTTTCCTGCACATCACTTCTTCCTGTTGGGTTTTCAAAAGAGGCTTCACCTAAATGATGATTAGAGAAACAATTCCAACTACTCTCCTCTGAAGTGTGGTGAATACAACTTTGAGTTCAGCTACATCATCACTTTCCACAAAGTGACACCTGGACAGATGCTGTTTAACTTTGCTGTGTAAGCTGATGCCGAGTCGTCTGAGCTTGTTAGAGGAATCCTTTCCATGTTGAAGGCTACACTTCATGGTTCTGCAGCTGAGAGGAAAGTGGGTCTGAAAACAGCCCATGCTCTGCTTGCAGAACCTCTGCCCTTGTGCACGGTCACCTCCACCCAGAGGAAGGCACGTCTTTTTCCTCCCAGCAAGGCCCCCTGTGCTGACCAAGATTTATACTTTCAGGGCTGTGACCACCCAGAAGAGGCCCCTTTCTCTAATTCATACACATGTGCCTAAAAGCCAGGCGTGGCACTCCTCATGTTGGTTAGTGTGACCTGATGAAAAGAACACCCACTTGAGAGTCTTTGAAACCTTCAGCTAAATCTCATGAACCACTTACCGTCATCTGATCTTGGGAAACTTAAGTACAGCTCTGAGCTACAGTTTCCTCATTTTTAAAATGGGGATAATATTGTAAAACTTGCAAGACTGACATGAAGACTAAGTTAAATAACATGAAAGTACATAATAGATGTTCAGGAAATTTAACTTTCCTTTTCTTTTCACCATCTTTCTTGTTTGTATCGCAGTAATGAACATTTGTATAGTCAGTTTACCATTTGCTGACTTTTTTTTTTTATTCTACCTTAGATCTTTTTAAAAAAATTTTATTGAAGTATAGTTGATTTACAATGTTGTGTTACTTTCAGGTATACAGCACAGTGATTCAGTTATATATTATATATATTCCCTTTCAGATTCTTTTCCCTTATAGGTTACTATAAAATATTGAGTATAGTTTCCTGTGCTATACAGTAGGTCCTTGCTGGTTATCTGTTTTATATATAATAGTGTGTATATGTTAATCCCACCCTCCTAATTTATCCTCCCCCCACTTTCCCCTTTGGTAACCATAAATTTGTTTTCTATGTCTGTGGTCTATTTCTGTTTTGTAGATAAATTCATTTGTATCTCATTTTTTATAGATTCTATATATAAGCGATATCATATAATATCTTTCTTTCTCTGAGGCCACCATCACCCTGATACCAAAACCAGACAAAGGTACCACAAAAAAAGAAAATTACAGGCCAATATCACTGATGAACACAGACACAAAAAATCCTCAAAAAATACTAGCAAACCGAATCCAGCAATACATTGAAAGGATCATACACCATGATCAAATGGGATTTATCCCAGGATGCAAAGATTTTTCAATATTTTCAACTCAATCAGTGTGATACACCACATTAACAAGTTGAATAATAAAAACCATATGATCATCTCAATAGAAGCAGAAAAATCTTTTGATAAAACTCAACATGTATTTATGATAAAAAGTCTCTAGAAAGTGGGCATAGAGGGAAACTACCTTAACATAATAAAGGCCATATATAACAAACCCACACCTAACATCATACTCAATGGTAAAAAGGTGAAAGCATTTCCTCTAAGATCAGGAATAAGACAAGGATGCCCACTTTTGCCACTTGTATTCAACATAGTTTTAGAAGTCTGAGCCACAGCAAACAGAGAAGAAAAAGAAATAAAAGGAATACAAATTGGAAAAGAAGAAGTAAAACTGTCACTGTTTGCAGATGACATGATACTATACATAGAGAAACCTAAAGTTTCTGACTATTTATATATCTATCTCACTTAATGCTCCTGAAGCACATGGGAAAATGGAGACAAGGAGACACATGCTAATGGTTTACCTAGGATATGACCAAAGCTGGTCACAGGACTGTCCAATGGCTTCAGGCTGGGATTACTAAGATTGTGATACCTTAGCAGAAGAAGATATAACAGGAGATATTTTGCTAATACAGTCATAGCATGAACCTAGAAATAAAGCCACTCACCATTCACCAGAGATTTGCAGTTTGGAAGTTCTTCAGTCTCTATGGAGGGAGGATGAAACCAGATATGCCATGTTCTCCACCAAGTCTTCTGCCTTGTAAAGAAAAAGAAAAAATAATGCAACCATGGCCTCAGGGAATGACAGTAATATTGTTAGAGTGTCAGAGAATATAAAATTTGTTTCTAGGTCTTATTATATTTAAAAATAATTATTGAACATCTATTATATCTTCAATATAATTCTAACTTTCAGGATACAGCACAGAGTACAGCAGACAAAATATCTGCTCCCAAGGACTTTACATTCTAGTGGGAATAACCAACAATAGACAAAGTGACAAATAAATACATATCAGGAGGTAATACATTCTATTAATAAGAATAAAGCAGAGATGGACGAATATAAGAGAATAGATCCTCTGTGAGGCAGGGGTATGGGCTGATATAGTTAAGGAGATCTCTGATAAATGAATAATGACATCATTTCCAAAAACAAAAAGTAGTGCTTTGTTCCCTTTTAAAGAAAAATAACAAAAAAATCAAACAAAAACAAAAAGCAAGCTCAGAAGTTGAGACCCTGCCTTTACTTTCATAATCCCCCTCTCCACTTATACTTTTCCCCTGTGAAATCTATAAGCACATAGCACTGAGGCTCCCAGAGAATGAGACTTCCTTCCCAACCTCCTCTTTATCTGAATTTTCCCTCTGGGCCGACAATTCCTATCCTCTGATATACCAAGAACAACAACAGAGCTCTCTTTGAATGTGAAAATCTTCAGGAACATTACAAAATTTCTCTCATGTTCAACTTACCAAGAACACACTGGCATACTTTTAAGCGCATCTTGAAACTTAAGCAGTAGCAATGCATAAATAGTATTGCAATCAAGTCAGAAAAATCAATAGAAAAGGATTTAGGCACTTTAATTTGTTTTCCTGCCCCAGAAGGACAGATTTGATGAAGCAGGACTCTCCATTAAGTTTTTTGAGTATGAAGCTAGATAATACAGCAGAGATTACTGACTCAATGCCCTGATTGTGTAAGTGAGGATCTAGGGTCTGGGAAGTTTAGTGATAATAGTTGTTCATACTAATGGAGGCCTATGCGCCTGCAAGTGTACCAAGTGCTTTATTCCCTGTGTTAGTCAAAGTTCTCCAGAGAAATAAAAATAAAATCAGTAGATTTCTCTCTCTCTCTCCACATATATATATATATGTGGAGAGAGAGAGAGAGAGAGACAGACAGAGAGAGAGACACACACACACAGAGGGAGACACACACGGAGAAAGACAAGAGGCTTTAAGGAATTGACTCCTAAGGCACTGCCAAGACTTAAACCTATAGGGCAGGCTGGCAAACTGGAAATTCAGATAAGAGTTGGATACACGCTTCCCAATGTTCACCACAGCACTATTTACAATAGCCAGGACATGGAAGAAACCTAAGTGTCCACCGACAGATGAATGGATAAAGAAGACGTGGCACATATATACAACGGAATATTACTCAGCCATAAAAAGAAATGAAATTGAGTTATTTGCAGTGAGGTGGATGGACCTATAGACTGCCATACAGAGTGAAGTAAGTCAGAAAGAGAAAAACAAATATCGTATATTAACACATATATGTGGAATCTAGAAAAATGGTACAGATGAACTCATTTTCAAAGCAGAAATAGAGACACAGACGTAGAGAACAAACATATGGATACCAAGGGGGGAAGTGGGGTGGGATGGATGGGGAGATTAGGATTGACATATATACGGTACTATGTATAAAATAGATAACTAATGAGAACCAACAGCACAGCACAAGGAAATCTACTCAATGCACTGTGGTGACCTAAATGGGAAGGAAATCCAAGGAAGAGGGGATATATGTATCCACGTGGCGGATTCATTTTGCTGTACAGCAGAAACTAACACAACATTGTAAAGCAGCTATACTCCAATTTAAAAAAATTAAAAATAAAGAGTTGACGTTACAGTTTTGAGTCTGAAATCCACATGCTGGAAAAGAAAGCAGGTTTTCTATGTTGCAGTCTGAAGGAAGAATTGCTTTTTCTTCAGGAAATCTCAGACTTTGCTTTTGAGATCCTCACCTGATTAGATGAGGCCCACTCACACTGTGGAGGGTAATTTGCTTTATTCAAAGTCTACACATCTAAAAAGTACCTTCTCAGCCACATGGAGACTAGTATTTGACCAGATGACTGGGCACCATAGCCTAGTCAAATTGGCACATAATATTAACCATCATATTTCTTTTATCTTATTATGAAATTAACATTATTATCGCCTACATTTTATAAAGCAGAAAACTGAGGGCTCAGAGGTCTCAGGGGACTTGTCTAGGTTATACCATTAGGAAGCATCCATATGGGACAGACTTGAACAGAACCCACCTTTTCAACCATCTGCTCTCTGGCTCTGGGTCTCTCCATTAACATAGAGGTAGGTCCAGAATCCACATTTCTTGATTCCTATGTCCATAAGACTGTTAAACCTCATCTGATAAAGACCATCAGGGACACTCCTTATTAACTAACTGCAGCAAAGAGACCACACATGAAGAGGAACCACTGGGCATCTCATTAGCCAAAGGAATAGAGCTATTATAGGATTTGGGGAGAAGATGCAAGGCAGGTAAAAATGAAGCAATTTTGACAGGCTCAGGACCAAGCAGGACTACATATAAATGATTAACCTGAAGCCTGGGTTCCATAGTGGACTCAGGGTTCTATTTCCTTAGATACCACAATATTCATATAAATGTAGAAAGTGTGTCTTAAAAAGCTCATCTGAAGCTCTGCAGCTGGGTTAGAAATCAGGCCACTTCTCTGTTTCAAAGTGACTCAGATCTTCCAGAAGAGAATGAGATATTCCATTCTTATGGATGATTTCTCATCATTCTGCTTTATTTTTAATTAACAAAAAACAGTCTTCACAGGTCCACAATCCCAGGTGCTGAATAGACAAAGATGAGTAAGACATCCTAGAATCCTGGTAAGGAGAAAAGGCACATCCAGCAAGTAATCACAATGCAGTGTGATGGGGGCAAGGACAGAGGCAGAGACAAGTAAGCTGGCCTCAGGAACCCAGAAATATTACAGCAAAGGTGGCTTCAGTAGAAACAGATGAATCAGAAGAATGAGTAGTTCACCAGGTGAGGAAACAAGAAAGACAGATTACGTCCAAACAACTACAAGGTAGTATGATTAGTAGTAGAATGGAGAACGACATAAAGTGCTTAGAGCTAAATTAATTCTGCCTGACTGACTACCTCAAATTTATCAATATTATGCTCTTTGAGGCCCTGGGCCATTGCATATCCTGTTTCCTCTTCTGCAAAGTCCTCTCCATCCCTACCCCAGTCACTACCCTCCCATCACTGGCCTAGTGACCACAACTTACCCTTCCAGTCTCAGCTGAAATATGTCCTCTGGGAAGTCTTATTATTTTTACAACTAATGATAGCAAAAATAACAACAATAATATAATAATAATGAAAGTTTACTGAGTAATTTCTATACGCCATGCATTTATAAACTGATTAGTCAAGATTAGTTAAGTAATTTGTTCTAGTTTAGTTAGCTCAAAAGTGACAAAACCAGGATTTGAATTCATTGAGTCTGATTCCAAAAACAACCTAGCATCTTAACCATGAAGGTTTTCTGCAGCATTTTCTGCCTTGTGCAAGCATAATCAACCATACCCTCCTTTGTGCCAACTCTGTATCTTTATGCATCTGTGTTCTGGTACTATCCTCAGGCTATTAGTCATTTTCCACATGGCTCAAACCTCCATGACATCATGAGGTCTTAAGAGAGGTATTTAACTTGATATCAATCCCTAGTGCCTAGAACTGCTACCTACACACAGTAGAAATTCAGTAAATGTTTGAGAATGAATGAATGAATGAATGAATGGGACCCACTATGTGAAACTCCACATAGGTTACTGTCAGGTCTGTTGTCTGAGAATGAACTATGAAGGGTTATGTCATACCCAGGCAACAGGCATTCATGGTGGCTAGGGAAGGAAATGGGCAAAAGAGTGGATAAAGTCCAGTGTAAAGGCTGCAGCATCACTATGCTGTTGAGAGATGGTCCAGACATCCATTGCCTATTCCTTACAAAAATCGCTCCAGGTAGGAGATCGTCAGCGCCATCTGAAAATGGTTGCCCTTTTCCTAACACCCTCCTCAACACACACATACACACACACACACACACACACACACACACACACACACACACACACACAGCTTATATGCCCACACAGGAATATTCTGGCATCTCTAGTTGTCTCCAGTCGGTTACCTCCCCAAAGCTAATAATCCTCACTCACACATCTGCATTTTTAACCCAAGTCCTTACAACCAGGCGTTTCAAGTTCCTGTAAAGGAAGCAAATAGAAACAAAGAGAAAAAGAGCCTTATTGCTCCTACAGTGTTCTCTCTGGGGACCTTTCCGCTCTAGGTTATGGGTACTCTGTCTTTCTGCTGTTCTTTTCCTGCTTTAATTTAGAGAACAGTGTTCTGATTGGATTAACTGCCAGGGCACTCTGGAAGAGCCCTTGCTCAGCAATATATGTCTGTTCCTTGCAGGGACATGGTATCCCCATATACCATGTCCTCTCCTGAGCTATCTATTGCTTCACATTTTATCCTCTGCACAAAAATTGGCCTTCAGTTCACATTTTGCAGCACCTGTTGCATTAATAACTAGGAAAGTCAGTTCAGCCAAGGGCCAGACATTCACCAAGCATTGTTCTCATGCAGTAAATAATCAGGTAGCAAGGAGTTATCTTTGCAGATTTCACTTTCTTGATATTATGTCCCAAATAGAATGTTTGTGAAAATACATTTCACCTGTACATGGTAATAGAATGACATTACTTCATTGAAATAATTAGACTATATTTATGCTATAATATAAAAGTTAAAGTATATTTAATAAAACTAGCAGAATATGGCAATCTATTTGAAACATGACATGGAATTCTGCCTTGTCTTTCAGTGACAAGACATTTTATAAGGACAAGAAGAAAAGTCTCTTCAAGTCCTGATTTGTTTTAATCTAGATAGTGTCATGTAATAAAAAAGAAATAGCTTTGAAATCAGATGCATCTGAGGTTAAACCCCAGGTCTGCCATTTAGCATTGGTGTGACCTTTGAGCAAATGACATCACCTCTCTGAGCTCAATTCCCTCATATGTGAAAAAGGATACTACTGACTATCTTACAGGATTGTGGAGCAATGATGGTAATACAGTATGCAAAGTATCTAACAGCGCTCCTAACACAAGGAAGGTGTTCAATAAGTGGGAATCTCTTTGCATAGGAGGTAGCAAGTAGGAAAGATCCCAAGGACCAAGGCATTGTTGCTCTCTTATCAGCTACTCTTCCTGCTGTCCTGCTTTCTACTCCTACCCTCTCCTCTCCCAACAATCCTGGTAGCATGAGGGGCTGGCTTAGCAATAGAACCAATACCCCTTTCTTCTCCTATTGGCATACCAACACTTCATCTCAAATACAGATTTTACCACAAGTGAAGGTTCATTTTAGCAAATACCTAGGTTTAGAATTTACTAACAATCTCTGGCCACCGAAGCAGCCAACAGACACCATAGCTATATTGCGACCCTTAAAAGAAGCTTTTTAATACACCTTCTTGATAGTGTTCAGGAATGTAAGGAGACAACTTGACTTATTTTTAATTCCTTTTGATGGCAAGGACTGTGTCCTTCGAAGGCCCACTTTGTTCCCAAATTAAACCATATGGGTTATGGTATTACAAATTTTATGGCCCTCAACTTGACTATCAAATTTATAAGACCAGGGCTTTGTCTTTATCTTACTGTCATCCCTCAGCACCTAGCATAGCGTTGCATATGCTACAAACCCTTTAATAACACTTTTTTCTCCTGACTTGATTCACTTTAATATTGACCATCAAACCAAACAGGACCTCAACTACAGCTTACTCTAATCAATTTCCTATTCCCTTCTCAAAAAGATGATAGATGTATTCTTAAATAAATGAGGAGATTAAGAAGTGCTGTGCTAAATGAATCCTAGACTCTTGGCCCAGGAGTATGTTTCAGCGTCCTCAGAGAACTTACAGAAATGGCTGAATCACTGTCAGTGCACTTGAGAAACCCCGCAGAGGAAATGAGCTCCTGGAAAACTGGATACAAGCAAGTGTCATTTGGATTTATAAAAAGAGGAAGAATGTGTATTCATGAACTAGGGAGCACTGAGCTTGACATCTGTTCTGGGCAAAGTTCTAGAACAATTTTTTTTTGTAAACAATTGCTTCTGAGCACTTAGGAAAAGAAGTGGTAAACTTAGCATGAGCTCACTAAGAATAGTCCTGTCACACTAACCTCATTTCTTAGTGACAGAGTTACTGCACTGGGAGATCAGAGAAATAGAGTAGAAATAGTGTAACTAGATTTCAGAAAAGCTTTTGACAAGTTCTCTCATGATACCCTTGAGGACAAGATGGGGGAAAAGCAGCCTAAATGATATTACAATTGTACAGATTTACGGCCAACGGACAATTAGTACCCCAAAGGAAATAATGATTGATCATGCATTCAACAAATTGCTTTAATTCAATTAACAATTTTTTCCCAACCTCTTATGCTTGCCCTATGTCAAGGGCTAGTGATTCAAGTTTACAGAGAATGGAGAAAATCAGACTTGACAGCAGCAACCTTCAAATGCTCCACTTGTGTGATTTGATTTTCAAAAGTGTTCATGTAAACCTGAGATTATGTCAGACAAATAAAGTGTCTAAAATGAGTGAGGCAATGTCCCTGCTCTTCTCTATGTAGACTGCATTCACTTTCTGCTCCATACACTAAGAGAAACTCTGGATTGTATCCTAAAAGGAGTGATCAGGATGATGAAAAGACATCAGTAAAATCATATTGAGAAGACAGAATGAAATATTAAAAAGAGAAAACCCACAGTTACTTTAGTGCCTTCAAAGAAGTAGAAGTGGGACAGAGCAGGAATTCCAGATGAGCTCAGAAAGGTGCTGAGTTTTCTATAAATGAATTTACTTAAGTGTGGACTGCAACACAAATATCCAGTGAGTGGCTGGAACCCATATCTTGCAATCTTAAAGTTTTTTTCTAAGTGTAGATTTTATAATCTCCCAAAGCAAAGGTTCTACCAACCTCCTTGGTTATTTATCCCATGATTTAACTATAAGCTACTGTATTTTTTCAACTTATTTTAAATCATGAAACATATTGAAAATATTTTAAAGTACAGAGAAAGCTGAACCAACATTCATATATCCACTACTCAAGTTTATCTAATTTGAACATTTTGCCATTTGCTTCAAATTACTTTTTACAAAATAAATCATTATAAATATAGTTGTGTTTTCCTCTTCCCCACCCAGACAGAGCATTATCTTAAACACAGTATGAGCTTGTGTACTCTGGCTACGATACGTTTTATTTATATGCCATGTGTATATATAATAATAATAAATACATTTGTATTTCTGTAAGGAAACAAATATGAAGGAGTCCAGTTTACTGGAAGAAAAGAGATAATGCTCAGTGTTGAATGATGGGTATGAGTTATCTAGGCTTTCTAGGAAGAGGAGGGTGTTCCAGGTTGAGGAAACAGCAGTCTCAATCTCACAGAAGCAAGAAAAGAGTTGGCAATTGCAAAAAACTGCAAATAAGTTTATATTGCTTTAGAGAAGAGGGAAGTTGGAAGTGTGAGAAGATGAAAACTGAGAAATCAACAAGGGCCTGATTACAAAAGGCTTTATGCCAGAGAGGGACAGTTAAGAATTTTCATTATGAGAATAATATGATTTATATGCATGTTAGATAAACCTTGTCATGAGGTGGTTAGAATGGGGTGGGTGGGTAAAGACAGTGGCTGGGAGTCAAGTTAGCAAGTATTGAAAAAGTCCAAGAAAGAGATGATGTATGGTGTTAGAGAATGTCCTAATTTTTTTCTCTTATATGTAGATGTTCAGTTTTCCCAGAACCATTTATTGAAGAGATTCTTTTATCCATTGTATATTCTTTATTCCTTTGTCATAGATTAATTGACCATAGATGCATGAGTTTATTTCTGGGTTTTCTATTCTGTTCCATTGATCTATATGTCTGTTTTCATGTCAGTAACGTACTGTTTTAATGTATAGCTTTGTAGTATAGTCTGAAGTCAAGGAGCCTGATTCCTCCAGCTCTGTTTTTCTTTCTCAACATTGCTTTGGCTATTTGGAAAAATGCCATTTGAAAAATGCCATTGGTAATTTGATAGGAATTGCATTGAATCTATAGACTGCCTTGGGTAGTCATTTTGACAATATGGATTCTTTATTGTCTTTATTGTCATAATGACAATATTGAGTCATTGTGACAATAAAGAACACAGAGTATCTTTCCATCTATTTGTGTCATCTTTGATTTCTCTCATCAGTGTCTTATAGTTTTTAGAGTACAAGTCTTTTGCCTCCTTAGGTAGGTTTATTCCTTATTATATTTGGTGCAATGGTAAATGGGATTGTCTCCTTAATTTCTCTTTTGGATCTTTCATTGTTAGTGTATAAAAATGCACAGCAAAGGAAACCATAAACAAAACAAAAAGACAAATTACAGAATGGGAGAAAATATTTGCAAACAATGCAACCGATAGGGAATAATCTCCAAAATATATAAACAGCTCACACAGCTCAATATCAAAAAAACAAACAATCAAGAAATGGGCAGAAGATCTAAATAGGCATTTCTCCAAAGAAGACACACAGACGGCCAAAAGACACATGAAAATATGCTCAATATCACTAATTATTAGAGAAATGCAAATCAAAACTACCTTACACTGGTCAGAATGGCCATCATCAAAACGTCTATAAATAATAAATGCTGGAGAAGATGTGGAGAAAAAAGGAAGCCTCCTACACTGTTGGTGGGAGTGTAAAATGGTACAACCATCATGGAGAACAGTATGGAGGTTCCTTAAAAAACTGAAAATAAAGCTACAACATGATCCTGCAATCCCACTCCTGGGCATATATCCAGAGAAAACTGTAATTCAAAAAGATACACGTACCTTGGAATTCCCTGCCTGTCCAGTGGTTAGTGCTACACACTTTCACTGCTGAGGACAAGGTTAAATCTCTGGTCAGGGAACTAAGATCCCACAGGCTGTGCGGCATGGCAAAAAAATAAAATAAAAAGATACGTGCACCCCAATGTTCACAGCAGCCAACATTGCTTTGGCTATTTGGAAAAATGCCATTTGAAAAATGCCATTGGTAATTTGATAGGAATTGCATTGAATCTATAGACTGCCTTGGGTAGTCATTTTGACAATATGGATTCTTTATTGTCTTTATTGTCATAATGACAATATTGAGTCATTGTGACAATAAAGAACACAGAGTATCTTTCCATCTATTTGTGTCATCTTTGATTTCTCTCATCAGTGTCTTATAGTTTTTAGAGTACAAGTCTTTTGCCTCCTTAGGTAGGTTTATTCCTTATTATATTTGGTGCAATGGTAAATGGGATTGTCTCCTTAATTTCTCTTTTGGATCTTTCATTGTTAGTGTATAAAAATGCACAGCAAAGGAAACCATAAACAAAACAAAAAGACAAATTACAGAATGGGAGAAAATATTTGCAAACAATGCAACCGATAGGGAATAATCTCCAAAATATATAAACAGCTCACACAGCTCAATATCAAAAAAACAAACAATCAAGAAATGGGCAGAAGATCTAAATAGGCATTTCTCCAAAGAAGACACACAGACGGCCAAAAGACACATGAAAATATGCTCAATATCACTAATTATTAGAGAAATGCAAATCAAAACTACCTTACACTGGTCAGAATGGCCATCATCAAAACGTCTATAAATAATAAATGCTGGAGAAGATGTGGAGAAAAAAGGAAGCCTCCTACACTGTTGGTGGGAGTGTAAAATGGTACAACCATCATGGAGAACAGTATGGAGGTTCCTTAAAAAACTGAAAATAAAGCTACAACATGATCCTGCAATCCCACTCCTGGGCATATATCCAGAGAAAACTGTAATTCAAAAAGATACACGTACCTTGGAATTCCCTGCCTGTCCAGTGGTTAGTGCTACACACTTTCACTGCTGAGGACAAGGTTAAATCTCTGGTCAGGGAACTAAGATCCCACAGGCTGTGCGGCATGGCAAAAAAATAAAATAAAAAGATACGTGCACCCCAATGTTCACAGCAGCACTATCTACAATAGCCAAGACATGGATGCAACTTAGGTGTCCACAGACAGATGAATGGATAAAGAAGATGTGGTGTATATATGCAATGGAATATTACTCAGCCATAAAAAAAGAATGAAACAATGCCATTTGCAGCAACATTGCTGGACCTAGATATTACCATACTAAGTGCAGTAAGCCAGACAAAGACAAATATCATATGATATCACTCATACATGGAATCCAAAAAAATGATACAAATGAACTTATTTACAAAACAGAAATAGACTTACAGACATAGAAAACAAACTTATGGCTACCAAAGAGGAAGGGGGAGAGGTATAAATTAGGAGTTTGGGATTAAAATATACACACTATTATATATAAAATAGATAACCAATGAGGACGTACTGTATAGCACAGGGAACTATACTCAATATCTTGTAATAACCTATAATGGAAAAGAATGTAAAAAAGGAACATATATATGTATGTATAATTGACTCACTTTGCTGTACATCTGAAACTATCACAACATTGTAAATCAACCATATTTCAATAAATTTTTTTTAAAAAGGGATGATGGAGCTTAAAATAAATCAGGATGAGGTGAACAGATTAAGAATAGCTTTAACACTGTTGTGTGTACAAGGGTGTATTTTTAAGAATTATGAGAGATATTTAAAGAATTTAGTGACCCACTAGGTTTGCAATTATATTTCAGGGAATGATTTGTAACAAGACATAATCTGAATCATTATAATAGTATACTGAACTATTAATAACATTATTAAGTAAGAAAAAATAATATATTAGCATAATGTTTATGAAAATTGTGAAAAACTCTCATATTACCATTGCACAATGAACAACTTCTGAGTTTTGTTTAAGATGCCCATTTAATTTCCAAATAATTCTTTATAGAATGATTCACAAGTAGTTGTATACAGTTGGTTCTCATACACAAAGATAAGTACATATTGTTATCAAAAAATAAATTCTATCATTCTACTTATAATGTAGAACTATAATTAAAACATCACTTAATTAGTTCAGCTCTTGTTTAGTTTATTTCATTTCTTCCATTTGCCTTCATTCCCATGGAGAAGAGGGTATGGGGCAAGAAGATAGTGAATTCTACTCTTATGCCATAGGGGTAAGAATGGAAACTTGAATGCTCCATTATCTCCCAGAAATAGTCAGAACAGTACTCCAAAATATTGGGTACTAGGACACAGACGTTCTCACATTCACAAAGCAAACTAGATTTCCAGGAAGACCCATTTGATTAATTTGGACAATTCTGCCTATTTTGCTTTCAATAGAAATGGGTTGTTGTTGTTCATGATGTTGTTTTGCATTGTGCAACTCCTAAGTAATTAGTTATTTGTCTTCTACCTTTAAACTATTTAAATGTGTGCTGGATAGAGAAAGTATATGTAAGTAATATTTGTTTAAAATGGAAGCTGTTTCTTTCTTTTTTTCTCTTTTTTTTTTTTTTTGGTACAGTTTAGAGACAAAGAGAACAATGGGAGATCTTAGATGACAATTATCAAGAGGTATCAATTATGCAAATCAATTATGCTTTCAGCCTGATGGTAAAGAAAGCATCTTTTCCTTATAAAGTTGTTACTGCCTCTGAGGCAGTGCTTATTAAAGTCGAGCATGTATCAGAACCACACAGAGGGCTTATTACAAAACAGACAGAAGACCCATCCCTAGAGTCTTTGATTTAGTAGTCCTGGGATGGGGCCTCAGAATGCTTTTCTAACAAGTTCCCAGGTGATGATGATGCTTCACCCAAGGACCACACTTTGGGAAGTGCTGCTCTAGGGAGATTTCTCTGACCCCTGAGACTGGGTACCTTGGTCCTCTATGAGCCTCCCTCCCCCATCTGTTTACCCCTCTTCTAGGATCATCACTCTGGAGTCTGATGGCTGATAACACATCTAGCTCCTTTATCAGACCTTTATGCTCCTTTATGATACCTAAAACAAGTGCATGTCTAGTTTAGACATGTACTCCACAGCCCCTGGAGACAGCACAGGGCCTGCATGGCAGAGTAGTAGATGGTTAATAATTAGGTGTTGAATGATACTTGATTGATCATCAAATAAATGAAAATGTAAGTTTTGAGGAAGAAACAGAATGTGTGTGTGTATGTGTGTGTGTATATTTGTGATCTGAAGAACTCAGGACAGTGATAAGGAAAGCGCTGAGTATTCAGGGAAGAAAAGAGTATTAAAGAGGCAAGGGTCTCCCTGGTGGTACAGTGGTTGAGAGTCCACCTCCCGATGCAGGGGACACGGGTTCATGCCCTGGTCCGGGAAGATCCCACACACACACACAAAAGAGGCAAGATATATCTAACTAAAGGAAAAATAAGAAATTAGATTTTGAAATTCACTTTAGCTACCATAGTGTGTGATGGGAATAAAATAATTTAGAAATGTCACAGTAATAAAAGTGTACAAATGGTTTGAACATTTTCAGATATACTCTTTGGCCCACAAAGCTCCATCCTGTGTAGCTAGTAAAACTGAGAATCACCCCAATTTACCTGCAGTATAGCCAAGGGCACACCAGAGATTAAAGAGATCACCCACATCTTAAACAGAAAAAGAATTATAAGAAAAAAATGGAAGAGACCTAGTAGGTCATTCAGTTCTAGTCTCTGGAGTAGTGCAAGATTAAATAAAGTAACATAGGAAAAAATTATGGAAATATACTCAAGAAAACTTAAGACTCTCTGATCCTCTAATTTTTAGTGCCTCACGAAATTCAAGGATTTATTGTCAACTCATGGCTTAAACCCCTATTCATCAAAAGAAAAACATTCCCTATGGTCTGCATTAGAAATAGAAATAAGAAAGGCAGGGTAAAAAGTTGATTTTTGCGGCAGTAAATGACTTGCTTTTTCCTGTGTTCATGAATTTCTGGTTTGTAACTGTACTTATCCAAAATATTAAAATGACCTTCAGGCCAACCCCTTTACTTAAGAGTAAAAGGGGAAGGGAAAAATTTCTAGAAGTTGACCATTACAGAAATTACTTTCAAGGCATTTTTCTTTGATAGCTGCTGTTTCACTCATGTAATCATCCTTTTCTGTTGACAAGTTTCCAAGATTTTAATCTTGGATTGGAAATGTTACCCTTTCAGAAAGGACTTATATTGTCAGAAGCAGTGCGGTCGTGGAATACAGAATCATGTATGAGAGCACTTGTCGTATTGAAAAATATACCATTGCTAGGAAAGGCATTTAAATGTTTAATCTGCTTGCTCATAAATCGCTTTCAATGTGCTCAAGTTCTTAAACAACATATTTAAACCCTTCTTATTTCTTTTATTATAGCTGTGCCATTTGCATTGCTGAACATGGGGTTATGTTGGCAATTCCAGATAAACCATCGCTTGGAGGGTTTATAACTGCAATTAAGTTTCACCCTGGCTTGGAATTCAAAGAGAAAATTTTTGTGAGCATTTTTTAAAATTTAAAATATATCTGATATTTTTAAGAAATTGTCAGATTGACAATTCGGGTTTACAAAGGGAAGCAAGTGGCCTAAAGCACACAAAACTAACAAGGGCATTGGGAGACCTGGGCATGTTTACCTAAATTCACAGATTTGCTTGGTTGTTTTAGAAAAACATATTCATGGCATTTAAAAAAATTCTATTAACTTTATTTGGAGATTGTTGCTGCTCTTTATTTTAAATTAAAAAGTTATTTTTAATTGTATGGACAGCTGTTCTACTCCCTCTCAGTCAAAATATTTAAAATTCATCTAGATTATCTATTTAACCTCGGGCACACACAGGCTCAGTACTTTCATTCTTGCTGTCTTCTTATACAAAGCTAATACCAGTATCCCGTCTTCTACCTACCACCTGGAGTTGTTCTAGGGACGAAATAAGACTCAATTAGCTCAGATTTTTTTAAAAAAAATAAAAGAGGAAGAGAGAAGTTAGTGTACGTGGACAGGAAGCCTTTGATTTGAGGATGAAACTGAGTTAGAAATATGAAGCAAAGAAGCATTTCTGAGAAGGAGAATTTGAAGGAGATTTGGAATAACAAAAAAGAAATTACAGGATGGAAGTTCAAAAGAGTGAAGAGACCTGAGGACAAAGAAACCTTTCTCTTGCTCACATTGAGAAGCTCACAAATCATAAGCATAATTTTGATACATGATACGCTTGCAAAAATCTCTGTCTCTTTACTCTGTCTTATAAAATGCCAAAGACAAATTCTGTGAGAATAAAAAGTGCAATAGAGAGCAAGGTAAAAATTCCATCCTGCCACACAGAAGTCAAGGAAAAAGCAGTCTGAAAAGGAACAAGGAGCTTCTGTACCTAGCAGATTCTCAGACGAGATACGCTGAGGAACTCTTCTACTGAAAACAAAATATAAATAATATGTATCAATGAGCTGGTAAACGATTAAGAAATTCTCAGGGGCCAACGAATAAGTGAAAGAGGAAATCCAGGTTAGGAGAGCACTGAAGCCATCTTTCACTCTGAGGGTAAGAGAAAGGATTAGTATAATGGTAGGCGTTGTGTTATTATTCTTTATATTCTCCACTTATTTTGTAAATATGCATTCATGTTTACTCTGATGGATATTTTCAATGTGTCACCTCAGTTACCCTATGTTTATGTTTCTCTGCTGTGTTCTGTGCCCCGAGGAAGCTGGTCTTTGGGGACTGCATCAAAACAATGCCATCCCTCTAGCTGCCAGCTGAGTTTGGCCATGACCACAGATAGCAGATGAGGGGAGGGGAGTAAGGTTGGAGTACGTACTCCCCTGGGTCTTTCCCTGCCAGGTAGCCAACGTTGGCTGTATTTTTTACCAAAGACCGTAACTTTTAACCCTGCTCACACCTTTGTAAATAGTCTCTCACTAACCATCATTAGTTACCCTACTTGAGAGAGCAGGCCCCTTGCAGGTCCCTGACCAATGTGGCTATACAATATTTAGGGGAGAAATTATCTCTAGAAAGATAAAGAAGAGTAGTTAAAAGTGCCAAATACTACAGAGATTGTATAAATTTGGGGCTAAGAAGGAAAGAAGGGACATGGCAATAAACAGGCAACCAGTGACCCTGATTAGCAGGGAAAGTTTTGCAAAACAGTGGGGTTGGAAGCCACATCTAGAGGACTGGCTGGGAGGTGAGACAGTGGTGTCATTTACAGGAGATTTTTCTTTGGAGAAGTTTGGCATTAAAAGGAAGATAAAAGATTTTCTAGTGCTTTGAGGTGGTGAAGCCAACACACACACACACACACACACACACACACACACACACACACACACCACACACACACATTTTTTCAGTTTAGGAATTGACAGAGAGAGAGAGGGAGATCAAGCCAGAGATGAGATTGCAAATTGAAGTGTCAAAAAGAATAACTGGTAGATGGGGTCCAAAAGGTAGCAGGAAGAGATAGAATCAAGATAATGAAGTAAGAACCTTTCTCCTCTGAAAAGAAGTAGAAAAAGAACAAGGGTAAAAGAAGACAGAAACAAATCTGGGCTTGAGAAGGACAGAAGTTTCAAGCATTTATTCTTGCCTGTCGCTCCTCCCTTCTGAAGGAGGAGCAACAAGGTTTCCTTCGGAGGCAGGGAGGGGTGAGGGGGTGAGGCTGGAGGCTGGATAAAACTGGTAAATTTTGGAATAAAACTGTGGGCCTTGGAAGAGGTTGTTTCACTGTAAACAAATCATCTTTTTTGATTCACTGTAGCCAGCCCACCTTCAATGGGGGGAGTTGGGGACAGCTACTAGAGCGTCCAACAGACATGTTTCCTTAGCTTTCTGGGAGGGGACTTATATGAATCTCTGTCAGCTTCTTTTGCTGTGCAGCTCTAACAGTGACCCAGGCTCATGTAAATCTGACCCAAGGATTACAAATATTCGTCAGGCATCCCAACAAAGGAAATGCAGCAGGAGCAAAAGCTAGGGAACAAATGAAAGCCACGGGAGGGGAGAAAACCTAGCAACCAGCGAATAAAATCATCCAAATTCATCCTATGCAGTCACAGGTGGTTTAATAGGGAAGCAAAGAAAAGTAGGTTTGATGAGGCTTTGTGTCTTAATAAAACGTCTTTGAGGATTGAGGAAACAATGTGTACGGGGTGTTTTGTGTTCCTTCGTCATCAAAGGAGCGGGATTAATGGAAGCGACTCTTCTTTCTCGTGTATGGCAATGTATTTATCACTCTTTGCTTATGTTCTGAGACCCGATGAGAACAGCCCCATCCCGTTGCCCTGCCAACCCTTCTCAAGTAAGAGGAGAGTTCAGACACCACTTTGTGTTTCATTGTTATACTCCTTCTATTGAAGCTGACCCAAATAGAAAAGCTACCCACTAACGGCAGTAAATGTCAACGTTGTGAACAACTCGTAGAAATGAGAAACAGCCTATGATAATCAAGCTATCTAAATGCAAGTGATATAAGCTTCAAAAGTTGTGGTCATTAATTCTTATAAGTAAAATCTCATTTTTAATGTGCCCATGGTATGCCAAATGCAGTGCATGGAAGCTCTATCACTGAAATGGGAAAAGGCAGGGAGTGTGCAAAGCTTCAGGCCTCCACTGGCTCTGCCTGTCTCCACCCAACTAGAGCAGTTGGGCTTTTACATGTTGTGAACAGAGTCTTCAGGTAAGAATGCATTGGAGCAAAGGATTTTACAGCTGAAAATTTTGAAGATCACTGCACCAAAGGAACACACAAATTTAAAGGACTCCTTTGGCAAACCCTTCCCTAAACCAAAGAATTGTTTCCATTTCTTGTACAAACGTTTACTGAGTATCTTTCTTGCATAAGACCCTGTTCTTTTCACTGTGATGAGCGTAGAGAAGTTAAAAATACAGGAGAGAAGGAGAGGAAACAGAGATAGAGTGTGGTTCTTGAGAAGGATGAGTGCTGAGCACAGGAAAAGGGACTAGCCTCAGCTGCAGGAGTAAAGCCTTGTCCACCACAACGAAAGAAAAGACACCAATGGTTTTTTTGAGGGGTGGGGTGGTGAATAGAGAGGGGAAAAACTCAGAATACGAGAAAACTCCTGCCTGGTGGCTGTGATCTACTTTATAAATAGTTCTGCTGCATTTATCCCACATTCATCAATTACCTACCATGTGCCAGACATTATGCTAAGTGATGACAGACATAGATGCATAGACATGGGCCTGTCCCTTGGGAGCTTGCAATCCAGCTGAAGCAGTGAGACTCTACTGAAACAGTAGATTTATGGCTACAATTAAGATACCATGTGAGAAAACCCATAATACATGGGATAGAAAACAGACACTCTGTGGATACAGAAGAGATCACTTTTGACCTGGCTGACTGGAGAAAATCAAGACAGAGATGAGATCTGCTCTCAGCTTTTGAGGATGATTAGGTTTTCAACAGATGGAGGTGGTGGGAGCTGACTGACATAGGAGCGTTCTGTTTAATAACATGGTGATGACCTTTGTATATCACACACCATCATAGCTTGTGCTTCTTAAAATAAGGTACAGTTGTCCTTCAAATATGTTATCTCATTTAACCTTCACAACCATCTTGCAAGCCATCATTTAACAGATGGGAAAATATCTCTAGGCAGGAATTTGTCAGGATTTGAATCTAGGTCTGAGTCCAAAGTCCATGTTCTATCCTCAGCACCAGACTGCCTCTTCATCGATCCCTTTCCACCATGTTTTTCCTGCCCTGCTTTCCCTGAACCTCTCACCTCACCTGCACACGATCAGCAATCACAACTTCTTTGAAAGAATAATTACATACTAAGGGACTTTACCATGACAGCAAATGTATACTGAAGGAACATATACTCTCTTTTAAACTTTGACAGGTTTCCATTTATCATAACCAAGTCAATTGAGAAGGTCACTCCAGAGACTCATTCCCACCACGGCTATGACGTGGCTTCAAGAACCTTCAGGGAATCCATGTCTTACTCATGTGAGGATCTTCAGCACTTAACCCAGCGCCTGATGCAAAGGAAAAATCTAATTAGTGCTAATTGAGATGAGATGAATGAATGGTGAAATATTCCCTTTGCTCTCTAAGAATGAGCTGACGAAATTAAATGGAAGAAACTGTCCTATCTGGCACTCTCCACGTGTTAAACCCATCAACCAACAATGTGATTCCAGGATATGGATGGTGTTTGTTTCTCTACATATTGACTTGTTTGTATTTCAAGACCCACCTTTTCCATTCCCATTCAACTGGTATTTATTTAATTCTAATGACTACCTGTGAGATAAGATGCATTATCCTCATTTTGCAGCTGAAGAAACAACAGAGGCTCAGAAATAGTTTCGTGATCTCCATCAATTCCCTCAGCAAATAAGTGCTGGAGACTAGATTTCACCGCAGAATGTTTGATTCCAAGTCCGCCAAGGAGAATTTATAAAGAGGTCTTAGAAGAAAGCTATTCCAAGAAGAACTAACTGATCTCTTCTTCCCAAGAGAAGGTTCTACATCCACCGGACCAGCAGAGAAAGCCGCTTTGCACTTGGCTTTGCCCAAGAGACATAAAGAGAAGACTTTGTCACAAAAACAATCCCTGCAAATGAAATTGGAAAATCCAGAAAACTGGAGAAAATAAAATACCGAGATTTAATTTTCTACCAATACATCTATCATTAATCTTTTAAGTGGATTTTATAAGAACTTTATGACACATAACTCTAGTCCTAAAAGCTCAGATTTACAGAAGCTAAAATTTCCATAAAATATGAAACGTGAATAATTTAGATTACATCCTACTGTACAATAAATACACATCCCAGACAGGAAGAGATCTATAACCTCATTTTTCTCCTGACATCGCTGAGCGGCTTTTCATGGCAAAAAGTTTGCTGACTCCAGCAATTCCATCAGAATCGTAACAAGGCAAAGGGTAGTTCTCTTTGGCTAAAATGCCTTTCTGACCAAAAACAGCTTAGAGAGGAGGCTCTAGGGTCAGGCTGCCTGGTTTTTAAATTCCACATCTGTCACGTACAATCTGTGTGACCCTGGACAATTTAGGAAGCCTCTCTGTGTCTGTTTCCTCCCGTATAAATTGAGCTAGAATTGCTATGAGGCTCAAATGAAAATAACATATATAAACTAATTAGCTTATTTCTAGGCACATAGCAGGCACCTAATAAATATATTGCATATATTAGCTCATCTTCATTTCTCCCAAAGACTGGGTCAAATTATTTAGCTGTCCTTTCACTCAGCTGAGCGAATGGCAGATGAGGCTCCCTTTGAAGCAGTGGCTCCACAGAGATTAGCCTTAGAATCAGAGGCAGGAATTCAGAGGACCCTGCAAATCCTGATATATATTTTTTAGTTCTCTGAACAAAAGCGAGCCCACAGCAAAGTTGCAAAGAAAACAAAAACATAAAAGCCACACAGCTGTTTTTAAAGTTATTGGGTACCCACCACAGGCTCTTTGCACATATTATTGCAAATTCTCTCAGTGATCCTGCAATTCAAAATAATTTAAAATTCGCAACTGAGGAAACTAAATCTCCAGAAAGCCATGTTAATACTGGGTGTTAGGAGCCAGAATACCAACTCAGGTGGGTCTCATGACACAATTTAGTTATTTTCACTCCATCATGACACTGTGTAAAATCTACTCCTCCCTTCTACTGTGCCCCTGTCCTGCTTTGGTTGTCCCTGCACGTCCCCTGAGAGCCCACTTCTTCACAGTCTCACGAGTAAGCTGAGACTCTGTCCTCTGGCACGACCTGGACTGGCTTTGCCTCCTTTACAACCCATCTAGACTAATGTGCCCAGCATTCTATTCTTCCTTCCACATTCTTTCTTGAGGAAAGAATAAATTCATTTTCACTAGGGCATTAACAGACATTAACAACCTAATTTTAACTCTCCTAGAATAGCAAGAATAATAGCTATCATATCCTTGTACTTAAAATGTGCATATTCTCAGTGCTTATTATGTGTGATCTCAATTCTCACCAAACCATTTTACAGATGATGAAACTAAGGTTACTTAACTTACTGAAAGTCACGAAGTTCCCAATTGGCAGTTCAGAAGTTGTCCAGGACTGCCTGACTCCAAAAAACCAAACTTAAACAGCATTTCATATTGAATTGTTGAGGTGCCAGTCAAAAACTGGAGAGGGGCCAGTGTTCTTTCCGAGGTGGGGAAGGGAGGAGGGATGATTTCTTGGCCCATGTTTACAGCCCACACAGTCAGCATTTGGGGAAATTTTCAAGTTAAGGTTTTATCGTGACTAATATTCAAGTTTTCGTTTGGTTCCTTTCCATTCTCAAATATTAACTCAAGCATTAAACTCCCCAAACATGCATTTTTAATGATGAGGCCACTCCTGAAGACTGGGATAAGAGTCAATACCACCAAGAACCTCTGACAATTCCAAATGCCCAGGTCACTGTTTCAAGGGGACCATGTGTCCCTGGAATGACGGGAGGATGTTGGAAGAAGGCTGAATGATGAGATCACACAAAGGTTATCAGATTCGTTATCGTTTTTCTCTAGCAGATGGATGCCTTGCCTATATCAAGGAATAAGGAGATGAGGCAATTTCTTTAAAAAATACACAGAAAGGGGTTAGAACCTTAAATCTACCACTCACCAAAGAACGTGATAATGATGATGTTGGCAGGATTATGTCGTGAACAAGACATAATCTGGGGCTTTTTTCAGGCAATTTAACAGATTCCGTTGATGATCCTTAGGGGTTTATTGCACAAGGTATGGTACCTAGTTGGGAGAAACCTACAAGGATATTTTAATAGGGATAGATTTCATATTATAAATTTGGATCCAAGGTCATGGAACAAAGGCAACCCTGAATTTGTAAAACCTAAGAATCTTCTCTTCACTCTACAAAAATCATCTGCACTATGAATTCAGTCTTCATTTCTTCATCTGTCCCCATCTCACAGGGTGACTGAGAGAATCAAAGGGGATAATGTATCTGAGAGTGCTCTGTAGGCTCCGAAACACCACACTAATGTGGGATTATTGTCATCATTATTACAGTAGATATTCAAGACTCTTTCTGGCGAATGACCTTCAGAAGTCAGAGAATAGTGCCTGGGGGCGGAAAATACAGAGTTTTTATTAATTCATGTAGGCTTTGTGCCAACTGAATTCTAACTCTAGAACTATTTCCTGTAATTATGATTTAGGGGTGCCAGAAACAAATATGGCTATCAAGTTCAACCACTTGCACGGAGAACAAATTAGTTCATAAAACGTAGTGGATTTTATCTCCAAATTGAAAATTTGGCCAAAGTCAGAAACAGACACTAAGTTGTTTGATTTTGTTCTTAGTAGGGTAAGTTTGGCTAGCTGGCGTTTTTAGGGAAAAAGTAGCCATTAAGAGTAAGGTAATGTAATTAGAAGAAAAAATATGTAGGGTTCAGACAAGAGTCCATTTATGATATTAGCATTTTGATCCATTTTTTAAAGACTGTAGTTCTATTTGGTCATTGATATCAGTTACTCCAATAACTTTAGTAGCAGAAGTATTACCATGCCTTACATCCATGCGTTTTATTCTTCAGCTCAGGGCAGGGACCCAGGAGTCTCCATTGTTAATTAAGAATTTCAAGTGCTTTTGACACAGGAGGTCCTCAGAATTACTGTTGGAGATCGGACATATGCAAACTCAAACTAGGCTTCTGTCTAGACCAGGGCAAGGCAGGCAGCAGAAATGAGTAAAGCAAGCTCGATGGGGACCATGGTGAAGAGAGGAAGCCTTGCCTTTCCTGCCGGGTGCAGCAGTTACTTAGCATAAGTCACTTTTGCCCCAAAGAAATAAATATGCAGTTTCCAGGTGTTTCAGTATTTTAAGAGGTGTCAAAGCCTGTATTTTTGTGTGTGTAAAATACTCTGATTTTTAAAATGTTAGTTCAACATTTAAAATACTGTGTGAGGACTTCCCTGGTGGTGCAGTGGTTAAGAATCCGCCTGCCAATGCAGGGGACACAGGTTGGAGCCCTGGTCCGGGAAGATCCCACATGCTGCGGAGCAACTAAGCCCGTGGGCCACAACTACTGAGCCTGCGCTCTAGAGTCTGCGAGCCACAACTACTGAGCCCGTGTGCCACAACTACTGAAGCCCGCACGCTTAGAGCCCGTGCTCCTCAACAAGATAAGCCACCACAATGAGAAGGCAGCACACTGCAACGAAGAGTAGCCCCCAAGGAAAGCCCACGCGCAGCAACAGAGACCCAACGCAGCCAAAATTAAATAATTAAATAAAATAAATTTAAATAATAATAAAAAATAAAATAAAATACTATGTGGATGAAACAACACACTGGCAGGCTACACTTAACCAGTGAGAGGCTACTTTGGTACCTCTATTCTAGGCCAGAATTGCTTACAGGTTATAGAGTATGGGTCTTTGCCATGAATGAATGAATGAAGGAATGACCTGCCAACTCTTCAGGACTGCTACCCTTACCTTGCTTCTGAAGCAAAGAGCTATCCTGACTCTTGAAGTAATTAAAAATTACCATCCCATTGTTTTCAGTGGCTGGAACTGTCCCATAAAACAGCCTCACACTTGTTCATTGTGGGCACGTCCTCCCCTCAACAGTAACATTTTATTTTGTTTCTGGGCCGTTGTCTACCTATCTTTCACGGTGCAGCTCATTGCATTCTTAAATGATGTTTTTTCCAGGAGCTAATTGAGCTTTATCTATGTGAGTGAGCTAGAATCTGTCACTGACAGCCTGCAGAAGGCCATTTCTTCAATTGCTTGAAAGAACTAAAGAGTCAGACATGACAAACTGCAGCTCGGGATACCTGGCAGCAAGCCCATTAGTGCTGCTGTTCCAAGATGCAGTAATAAATTACTTAGAGAACACAGACCCACTTTATTTCCGTCATGAAACTCGCCACCCTAAAACCAAAAGAAGAGATTTGATTTTTTTTTTTTTTCTATCATAGTTTGTCAGGGCCTTTTGGAAACAGGATGCATTATTTATATTTTACGAAACATAATTGCTGGCAAAACCACTCTAGACTATGAAAACAGCTTTCTTTTGTTTCTTGTATGATTTCTTGAGAAACAAACCTTAGGCTTTCTTTATACTCCTTATACTCCGCCAAGAAGCAACTGTTAACACAGTAGCAACTGTAGCAAATAAAAAATCAAACTGTGCATTTCTTTCCAGTCCGGTTTTATAAACTGGATCCTACTGTCTCTGCTTTCCTTGCAACCTACAAGACAATTAACTTTTTCCTAAGGGGTGGAGCACAAGTACCCATTTCACCAGAACATTATCACCCACTGACTTAAAGGATTAAGAATAAGCTGTTAAAAGGTGTCTGCCAGTATCTTGGGGATTTGCTCTATTTAGTTTGGATCAAATCCTTCCATAGGCAAAGCAGGCCAGATAGGATTCTAGATTTTAACTTGAGGAGTTCCTCTCTAGATAATTTTCTGAATTGACTGATTTTGCTGTCCTCATCCCAGTTCTAATGTTTATTTCTGATCATCTAGCATGTTACTACCGCACAGATTTTGGTGTTTATCTTTGTGCGGTCCTAGTTGATAACAGCCTTGCCATCACTGAACCCCTGTGGCCAGGGAAAGGGAATTCTCTGACTGGTCAGCCTGGGTGGAGAAGATTGTTGAAGGACAGCATGAAATGGGGAAGGGCTGATGCCCCAAATGAGAGGCAGGTTGCTATCGACAGTTGATAGGGGATACAATGCAAGCCATGAACAGTAATCAGCTTAAGCTCACTGAAATTCACTTTGGGATCCAAAATGTGAAAGTGATTTTCAGACACTCTGATGTCCAGTCCCAAGTAGAACTTTGCACCAATGTTTCTGAGCAATGGAAGCCTCATAGGAGTAAATATGTAGATTCCCAGGAGATCTTTGGGTCAGGTAAGAATGCTCATTTGAAGATAAGACTTCTTGTAACAATTGCAAATGCAGCCTCAGCATTATTTGCTCGCGTGCTGTAAATATTATCAAGCTGACAGAGACGGGTGGGCTACTGGAGGACTTGAAGAATCTTCTCTGGCTTTTTCCTCACTGGTCATTCATTTGGTGTAGTCCTCCAAGAAAAGCATCTTGACAATGAAGGAAGCAGCTATGCAGCCCACAGCCTGAATCACAGAGACAGGAGGTGAAGAATCTGCAGGGTTTCCTGTGCTTTGCCCACTTACCCCACTGACTGAGCCCCACGGAGTCATGGAATTTGTGTCCAAAACCCAGGACAGGGCCACACTGAAGTTATTGTTTAGCGAGTTCAGTCTCTGTGTTCTGAGCTGCTCTGCACTGAGACTGGGATGGAAAGAAGAGGGAAATGAGAAAACATAATTCTGGTACTCATAGCTTTTGACATTCTCAAAGTTCAGAAGAGGTACCCTTTATCATATACTTGCATCATGCCCACGCCTTTTCCGATGACTTTTGCTGCAGCTTTGAGGGACAGAGTGCGCAGATCAACCTCCTTTCTAGGCAAGGTTAGTCACATACATTTCCAATAAAATAGAGACCTTCACCCCTTGCCACCTGGGTAGGTCTTTTTCTCCACTTGGACACTCCTCCTCCCTACTTTCCCATTCTGTGTGTCTGTAGGTGAACTGGCAACTACAGGAATACAATCAGAACCAAATATTCTGTGTATTCCTCCAGCCAGCTCGCTCTGTTCACGGCTTTTCCTCTCATTCTCCATTTTCAATTTTTCCTAAACGAGTTTCTCTAGATACCGTTACTCTCTTAACTTTGTCTTCCTGGTTGATTCAGTCTCTCCTTCACAAAATATTTACTTTGTACTTTCTTTGCATCAGAACCATGCTGGGCATTGAGAATAAACAATACATTATTTAATTCAACCAACATGTATGTGCCAGACACAACTTCAATATCCTAGTGATCTCACAGTCTGATAGGGAAACGAGGCAAGCCAGGAGATACTTATAACGGAGAGAGGAAAGTGATGCTATCCTGGGCTCAGTGTGCTTGGGAAACACAGAATAGACATGGGATCTGAGTAGACCAGAGACAGCCACGGAGAGAGGTGTATTTCTTTCACTTTGGCTGAGTCAGATTCATGGTATGGCTTTTTCCAGGTATCTGTTTAGAGCGGAATGGAACATTTTATACTGGAATGCTCTTGGGGGAGAGCCAGTTCTAGTTCCAAAGAAATCTGATAAACTGAAAACCACCATGGTGTTCTTTTCCACCTCATATCCACCATCTCCTTCATCCAGCGACATCAGTACATGTGCGGAGGTTTGTTCCCCTAGGTCCCTCTCCTGTATCAGCTTTCAGGCTGACAATGTAGAGCAGAACACTCAGAAAAAGTAAAATAAAATCTCTTGGGTTACGGTCATAAAATTAGTTGATATAAAATATGAAAGATAACAAAATCCCCTTACATCTGTCCCTGTGATTAGGATTCATAGCTTATTCTGAGAAAAACTTAACATGGAAAGCTTGCTCCCCTTGCTTTGAGTTTTAATGCCACTTGATTCTGGTCTATTACAACCACGGAAGTAGAACATGGTGCAAGTAGCTGTTGTGAATTTCTGCCGGTGTCCTCTTCCCCTAAGGACTGAGCCTTCGCTGGGTGGAACTCAATGTTATGTATTCTTGTTCAATATCCATACAGTCCAGGAGCCTCAAAGCCACACTAGGGAAACTGCACTTGCAAATTTAACAGTTTATATTGATAACTGTGGTGCATCCCTTTGCTACCTGGGCAATCTCAGGCCACTGAATGAAATTCTTTGATACTGAGCTTCCTCTTCTGTAAAATGTGAATTATAGTGAGTTGAATGTGGCTCCCAATAAGATACGCCCTCACCCTAGTCTCCAGAATCTGTGAATATTACCTTACTTGGCAAAAGATATGACTAAGTGAAGGATCTTGAGAGGGGAAGCTTATCCTGAATAATCTGGGTGGGCCCTACATATCATTACATGCAACCTTATAAGAGAGGTGGAGAGAACTGGGGGGCAGACACACAGAGGAGAAGACACCCAGAAGCAGAGGAGTTAATGTGACCCCAGAGGCAGAGATTGGAGTGATGTGGCCACAAGCCAAGGAAGTCCTTGATCGATCAGAAGCTAGAAGAAGCAAGGAATGGAGGTCCCCTACAGCCTTCAGAGGGAGTGTGGCCCTATAGACACCTTAATTGTAATGGCCAGAACTATAAGAGAATAAATTTGTCATTTTAAGCCATCGAGTTTGTGGCAATTTGTGACAGCAGTCACAGGAAATGAATACAAAGATAGCAGTCACCTTGCAGGGTCAACAGGAGGATCAAAGAGAATGTGGTGGGCTTCCCTGGTGGCGCAGTGTTTGAGAGTCCGCCTGCCGATGCAGGGGACAAGGGTTCGTGCCCCGGTCCGAGAGGATCCCACATGCCGCGGAGCGGCTGGGCCCATGAGCCATGGCCGCTGGGCCTGCACGTCCGGAGCCTGGGCTCCGCAATGGGAGAGGCCACAACAGTGAAAGGCCCGTGTACCGCAAAAAAAAAAAAAAAAGAGAGAGAGAGAGAGAATGTAGGTGCAGAACTTGGAACAAAGTAGTTACTCAGTAAATAGTGATGAGTACTCCTCCTACTGCTACTATTATTATTTTTTTTATTATTATTATTATTATTATTATTATTATTATTATTTTCTCACCAGGTGGTAGACATTCAAGTGTCCACGTTTTAAACACTGATGGAATAGACCTAATTTTTTAAGCTTCCAAGAGATGAACAAGCAAAAAATGAGCCTAATTCACCTTCCCAACTTCATCATACCTTATACTTAGAATAACTACACAACCAGTTTGCCCAAGTCTTGTTTTCTCCCTGTTGTCCCACTGTAATCATAGATAGTCCCCCCCTTTTCCTCCTCAGAGGGGCCTGATTTGCTGGAATAATCATTGCTAACAATCACTGCATGTGTGTCATGAGCCAGGAACCAGTCTAAGCATTTTACTTGTATGTATTCATTTAATTATCACAAAGTTCTACGGATAAAACTAGCTTTATCCTCACTGTGCCCAAGGACACACAGGTAGTGAACAGCAAGGTGATGTTATTCCCAGAAAGTCAGAATTTAGACCTGTACTCATAACCACTCCACTGTTCTGCCACTTTATTTCTTGACAGTGCTCCGAAAGCACTTACTCTCACACCTCTTTGCATTTACTGATGGGTTCTCAGCAGCGGTGCTAAGCCCTCGCTATATCCCAATCAGTAATGAGAAATCCCATACACTGTTTATTACTAACAATAGTATGAGTGTTATGTTTTTGAATTATTTTCGAAATAAATTAGAGCAGATTCAAGATTAGCCCTAAGATAACACAGCACTCACTTACTTGTGATGTGAGTAACAAGAGAAAGGAGGGAAAAGCTGCAGTGACAATGGACATTCCCATAGTAACAAGTATGGGAACACCACTGAATCATGTAAGTTTCAGTGAGAAAAAAAGCCTGGAAAGTTTCAGCATCCCGTTGCCTTTTTCTGAAATATCTCCCTCCACCATTTTCCCGTCGGGCGTCTCCTATTTCATCCAGTCTCAGTTCATAGGACCACAAACGCATCGTCAAATGCCAGTGAAGAACAAACAGCTCCCTCTTCAGACTGTTCATCACTGATAAATCATTTTTGCTGTACCTCATATCATGCTACACTGTACAGTGATCTAGATGCTGGTCTGTCTCCGCAGCTTCTCTGCATGACCCTGTGAGCAGGGACCGTATCTTTCTCTTTTCTGAGCCCCAAACACCAATCACAGTTCTCTGCACGTAGAAGAGGCTTCCAAGCTATTAGTCTGTGGGTCAGACCGTGTCTCACTACACCATGCACATTTCTTTAGCCTAGGCTGCCATTCCATAAACGCTTTGCCCGAGAAATCAATAGTCAGCATTCACTTGGCAAGAATTTGTTGAATACTCACTCTGTTCCAGGTCGGGAGCGAGAAGCTGAGAATACAAAGATGAACGTTACTGTCTCTTCTCACTAGACAGAGTCGTCTAGTGATTCCTATAAGAGGCGAAACCTGTGTTCTTCCTGCTGGTTTAGAAGGACTTACCAAGAAGAAGAGAACGTGCCTCTAGATCTGTGCTACTCAAAGTGGGGCCTGAAAATCGGCAGCATCAGTGGCACCAGCAGCACTAGGGAGCTTGTGAGAAGCGCAGACTATCAGACCTCACCGCAGACCTACCGAATCAGACCCTGCAATGTCACCAGGCCCCCAGGTGTGCCACAAGCACATTAGAGCTTGACAAACCCAGATGGAGACAATGAGACAGTGTGGGTAAAGGCAAGGAAGAGTGATTCCACTTGGTTTTTAAGGGGACACCATAAGTTGTTCTGTGCAGCTGGAGAGAAAAGTGCAAATTCAGGCGTGGGTAAAACTGAGACTGGAAAGGTAGGGAGGGTCGGATCTTGAGAGCGCTGTCATCCTGGGAGTTTGAATTTTATGGTGAACGTGAACGTTGTGAGCTTTCATGGAGGATGGTATGCAGGAGAGCAACATGGTCACGCATGTTGTGAAAAGATCACTCTCCAAGTGAGGGGGCAGTGCTGTGAAGGGGGCAGTCTACAGGTAAAGATTAATTCAGAAGCTGGTTAAAATGTTAGATGAACACAACTGCAGCTGTGGGCTGGGGGCTGAGAAAAAGAAGAAAAGCTTTAATATATATGAAGAGAGCCAGGGTTTTTTATATTCATGTTCGATTATTCTTTAGGCTTAAACGTTTTAATTTTACAACCTTTATTGTGATTGTTACTATGATGAGGAACTGTATTTAATTGCAGGGTAACAAAAATAGAGAAACCATAACCCCAGTCTGGGAAGTTTACACACTTAGAGGAGAAGGCAGACAAAAAATTCATTAGCAGACCATCTATTATGTATGAACAAATACTATAGCATCACAGAGGCGGGCAAGAATTACTAAATCCTGACCGAGCCAATAAGGCAAAGCTGCAGAGAGGAAGTTACGTATGGGCAACTGAATAATACACAATAATAGGGAGGGAATATATCGTCATGGTTGAAAGCATGAGTTCTGGAGTCAAAGTGCTTAGGTTTCAATAAGCCATCTACATGTACCTGCTTAGGTTGGATAAACCATCCATATGGACTGGCCCTATACAACCTTAGGCAAAGTATTTAATCTTTCTTTGTTTCATCTTTAGAATGGGGATGATAATAAAGGGCCCATCTCCTGGGGTTGTCACAAGGACTAAATGAGGCATGTCAAGTTTATAACACAGGGGCTTCCCTGGTGGCTCAGTGGTTGAGAGTCCGCCTGCCGACGCAGGGGACACGGGTTCGTGCCCCGGCCCGGGAAGATCCCACATGCCGCGGAGAGGCTGGGCCCATGAGCCATGGCCGCTGAGCCTGCGTGTCCGGAGCCTGTGCTCCGCAACGGAAGAGGCCACAACGGTGAGAGGCCCACGTACCGCAAAAAAAAAAAAAAAAAGTTTATAACACAGTGTCCAGAATCTGGTAAGCCCTCAAAAAAATGCTACCTTTTATGACTACAATATATGAGCTGAATCTTGAATGATAAGAGGGTGTTTTCCAGAGAGAGAAAAGCTGAAAAGAATTTCTGGCAGTGGAAAGTGTCTATGCACAGGCAGGGAAAGGTGCTAGAGTAGTAAGTTTGGGGAATACGGCACAAAGCCTGGATTGACATTCTCAGAAACTTCCATTTTATCTTGAGGATACTGGGTATGGATGCAAAAGAGTACTATGATGATGTTCATTTGTTAGGAAGCATTACAGATGGAGTAAAATGAGAAGAGTCTGGAAACAGAGTGAACTACTCAGTGTGCTGCAGCAAACTTGACAAGAGACGATGGTCAAAATAACGTTAGTGATAAAGAGGGGTATGGCCAGATTCAAGAGACATCTCTGAATTCGAACTCCTAGGCTTCAGCGAGCAATTAGGTAACAGAATGACTCTGAGTTTCTGTGTAGGGTGAGAAGAATGATGATGGTGAAGCGTCTCACCTTGTGTCACTGTCAGGCCTTAGGGGGCAGCTACACATAATGGAAAACCAAAAATAGCAGAGATTCGCAACACAAAAGTTTATTTCTCTCTCAAGAGTAGTCCAGAGCTAGGCAATTCAGGACTGATACGATGCCCAGCGGTGTCAGGGACCAAGGCTCCTTTGATCTTGTTGATCCCATGGAAGGACTCTCTTCCCAAGGTCACCTCATGATTCAAGTTGCTGCACCAGCTCTAGCTTCAACCATCATCTCCTCATTTCAGCCATCAGGAAAAAAGAAATGGATGAAAAAGAAAAAATGCTTTCAATGACACTCATTTAAAGGTGTTCTCAGAAGCTGTCACATGACCCTTTCACTTGCATCATATTACAAAGAATAAGCAAGGGAGGCAAGTAGGTAGATTTACTTGGAGTGCCCAGTTAACAGCTAAAGATTCTATTGCTATGTTATGTTCGAAGGCTACAGGAGATCCTGGGGAATAAGAAGCAATCTCTGCCATAACCAGACAAGGAATAGGGCAAGGAAGCAAGTTGGAGGGAAAAATCAAGATTGAGACAAGGTAGCTGTGGGTACAGTTAATGAAAAGCACCCAGGAGGCAGTTGGAGACATGTCTCTAGAGATTAGGAGAGAGGTGTAAAGACATAGATAAGAAGTTTACATTCCTTCCCTCCTGCTTCTAGTTGTCATGAAATAAACCTTTGAGGCTCTGAAAGTAGCCGGCTTACTCCATCCATAGAGCAATTTGTTGGCATGACAATAAACCCACAACAGAAATTATTACATTATGATTGTCAAAAACACAGTAATTCACAAGGTTTACTGGTAAGAACCTTCTCCCAGGATTGCTCAGTAGCTCTGCTACTGATGCCTACGGGTGGGTCATATTTTTCCAATGTCGGATTTTGGAGCTGACATTTGCTTCATGATTTTGAGGCTATGAGCATCTGAAATCCCTTAGAGCAACTGCTTTAAAACAAACTTCATATCCCAGTGCTTAGGCTCTGTCAGGAATAACATTTATTTTCATGACTCTAAAATTATAGAATTTCTTCTGAGAGACAGAAGTCTTGGAATTCATGATACCTGGAAAGCATGGGTACCCCCGTCCTGCCCCCAAGTGTGACACCCTCAGAACAAAGGTCAGTCACTACTGACCTCAAGTTGGCCTTATATTTCTAAGGGACTCCTCATGTATTTCTGTGAGTAACTCATATGGTGAAAGGTCTGAAAATCAGGTGCCATGTGGGCCAGTTCGGGAAATCTTGAGAAGAGGGAAGTTGAGCAGGATTTTAAGTTTCCAATACCAGAAACGTGGGCAAGAAGCACACTTATCTATAAAATGGGACCAAGAGGAAAAAGTGGCAAGGAAGCAGACTGAGCCTAAAGGTAGGCAATCTAACCCTTGAAAATAACGTATTGAAAAAAATGTCTTTAGTAAAGTAAGAGAACAGGAAGGTACGCCTGACGTAGTAAAGACCACACAGCATCAATCAACACCCTATTCAACAATAAAACACTAGAGGCATTTCCATTCAAATTAGAAATTAAACAGTGATGCTTACTGTTGACACTTCGACATTGTTCTGTAAATTCTAGAGACTGAAATACAACAAGAAAAGAAATAAGACGGATAATCGCTGGAAAGGTGACAAAAAATTCATTACTTGCAGATGATATAATTTATATTTTTACCCAGAAATCCCAAGCAAATCAACGAAAATCTATTTAAACAAATAACAGTTTAGGAAGATAGCCAAGTAGAAAAAAATGTAGAAAATCGATAGCTTGCCTATATATCAGTAGCAATGAATTAGAATACAAGGTGGAAAATGATCCCATTTGTAATGAAATGACAAACAGCAATTTCTTGTAATATACCTAAGAGTTTGCTGTTCTAAGTGCAAGGGCACGTAAGCAGAGTGAGCAGAATCCATCTGATTCCCAAGCTCTCATGATCACAGTGAGTGCCATGCTGAGGCTGGACTCAGCTCCAGGAGAGAGCCCCTCATGGTCTCGCTCATTTATATGGGGGAGGAGGGGCAGAGGGAAACACCAACTGTCTTTGCAATGATGTGAGTTAAGTGTGTTTTTTTGTTTGCTTGTTTTTTAACATCTTTATTGGAGCATAATAGTCAGAAAGAGAAATAAATGTGTTTTGAGAAAGAGCCTTATTATAAAAGACGGAGAGTTGAGGAGGCATCATGAGCTCAGCCTGGAGATCTTGAAAATCAACACTGTCTCTAACAGCCAGAGATATTGCTGTCCTACTGTTGAGCCAGCACAGACCTGCTGACAGCTCATAGCAAAGCTACCAGACAGGGGAATGAGGCTGCCTCCAAGGCCACACAGGGGACAAACTTTTCTCTCGCCTCACAAGTAAAGAGCAATGCCTCCATTAGGAGAAGAAAAAAATTTCCTGTGAGGTATTACAGAATATTTCAACAAAATTTTTATTTACTCATTCATTCACTGAAAAATATATTTTGAGAGTCTACTCTGCTGGCCACTGTCACAAGTGCTAGGTATACAATGGAGAACTCTCAGGGAGCTTGTAGTCTAGTGGGAAAGACAGTTAACAAGTAAGCAAATAAATAAATGTATAAGTAAAATTACAATAAACATTAGAGGTGGTGCTAAACAGAGGGCGGAGCTAAAGCATAACCCAGAGGCTGGGACAGGGAGGTAGGCTGCTTTAGACAGGACGGCCAGGCCAGGAGAGTAAGAGAAGATGACATTAATGGTGGGACTTGACGTATTAGGAAGAGCCTATCATCCAAAGAGCCAGAAAAACAGTATTTCAGGGAGAAGAGACATGAGCAAGGCTCTGAGTTCAAAAAGAGCTCCAAGCTTCTGTTCCAAGAACAGAAAAAAAAGGCCAATTGCGTTAGAGATCAGAGGGCAAGAAGAATGAATGGTGCCCGATGAAACTGGAGAAGTAAATGAGTGTGGCCTTGGAGACCACATTAAACGGCTTGGATTATATTTGAAGGGCAATGGGAAGCCATTGATGGGTAATAGAAGATTATGTTATCAGGTTTACGGTTTTAAAAAATTACTTTGGCTCAGCAGGCACTACGGATCAGAGACCATGAAGGACAGTATGATTAGAACACAGGAGAAACATGATCATTGCCTAAAATAAAGTGCCAAAAATGGAGACAGAGAGACGAAAATAAATTCACGTAATAGCCTGGAAATAGAATTAAAAGGAGTTCTGCAGGATTATATGCGCAAGGTGAAAGAGGAAAAGGAATCAAGGAAGACTCCCAGGCTTCTGACTTGAGCCACACGGGTCTTGGTGAAGCGGCTAAGACTGGACAAGGAAGAGTTTAGGGGAAGGAAGCTCAAGAGCTCAGTTTTGAACATAATAAATTTAAGGAGGCTGTGAGAGGGGCTTCCCTGGTGGCGCAGTGGTTGAGAGTCCGCCTGCCGATGCAGGGGAGCCGGGGTTGGGGCCCCGGTC